>NC_040040.1:2172788-2354725 GCF_003713205.1 Coffea eugenioides | reverse complement strand
GTTGGGGTTCTCGGTTACAAACTCGGCCATACGTGCTACGGCCTCTTCGTTTGCGGGCTGAGTCCTTGGGGGCTCTTGCCCTTCTGAAATATCTTCTTGTTGGGCTGCATTGCTTTGCTCAGCACCAATGGCGAGAGCTTTTCTGCTCTTCGAACGCGTAGGCTTCATATTTTGGTATCTTTACGTTCCCACAGACGGCGCCAATTGAAGAAGTCGTTTTTGTCCTGCTGGAGTGGATAACCCGAGCCGGAGAAGACCTCTTATCCTAGGTGGTTGACTCAGACGAGGTCACCTGCTCAAATTGTAAGAGGGACTAAAGTCCCCGGTGTAACTCCGAAGCTTAAGTCAGTTCGGGAGTGAAGTAGTAATGAGTATAGAGAAGACTAGTATGCCTTTACCAGAAATTTGGCCGTCCCCTCTTCTTAGTAGATACTCGGGGGTATTTATAGGGGGTTCTTTGGGAAGAGGGACTGTCATCATGGGTCCCTCAAGATCTGAGACGGTCAGTGCATCTGGTGGATTGGACGGCTCTCTACGAGAAGGTTCGATGGGACATCCGCCAGTTTCAGGCGGCGTGTGTCAGAGTAGCTGTCCATCAGATGTCAGGCGTATCAGGTGTCAGCTCCCATCTTTCGTAGGCGTCCATCAATCAGATGTCACCTCGGCTAATGACCTGAAGACTTAGCCCGAAGTGGTACACATGCTTTGACGTCCTCAATGAGCATTGTGCCGAGGTGGGACCTCGGGAGGAATCAGAGCACGAGGCTCTGGTTATCCGAGCCGAAATGACCATCTTCAGATACCAAAGCCAAAAAAAAAAAAATGACATTAATAAAACTGGCACTTGTTTTTCTTTCTTTCCTTTTTTTTTTGGGGGCCCGTTAGGATAAAACTTGGACTGCTTCAAGTTGAGAAGATTTACTCCGACTACAGTATCGCTTTTGGAGTTAAAAAAGAATAAAAGAGAGAGAAGAGGAGGGGGGAGGGGGGAAGAAGGATAATTAAATTTTATCCATCCAAGAGAACATCAGAAACCAGATATCTGCTGCTGCTGAGTTTAGTGTTAAAGACGAATAGAAGAAGAAGATGATGATGATGAGGCAAGGGCTTGTGGCATGGAGCCCTTATCCTCGGTCTATGTGTTCTCCCTCATCTTTGCAGACAACTAAAGCCCACCGTTTGCAGCCTACTTTCTTGACTGTCTCAGCAAGATTGCAAGATGGGGTTGCCCAGCACCAAATCACCTGCAAGTACGACATCAACATTGCTCGCCAGCTGCTCACTATCAGTCACAGGGTAGTTATCCCTTTTTTAATCCCAATAAAACTCTTCATTTAGGAGCCATTGATGAGCATTTCTTACCCTGGACCAGTCTTTACTTAGTATTAGCAGCTCAAGCACACAAACACACTGCCAGAATCATTACCGGAACCTCGCCGAGTCCGAATTGCTGATATAGCGTAAAGGAACTAAGAAAGATTTAAGGGATTACAAGTACTAGCACTATATGGTGCAGATACCATCCAAATTTAAGCGACAATATTTTTATTTCTAGAGTTGAGACCCACTCTGTTGTGCGAAAATCTTTAGGTTCCGTACGAAAGATCGGTTCTTGGGAAACATTTCCTTGTACTACTAGATTGCATACCACAGGGCAGAGAGGTCTTGTGATATTTAATACGGTATAATTGGTCGCAGGACTTCCTCTGAATCCACTTTTTTACTACTTGTGTTGGATTATGCGCTTTCACCTTTTTGTATATTCACAATTCTTATGTTCTCTAGGAATTGATAAGTTTCCCCGAGCAAATACTGCAAGCTCACATTCTTTGTTAACGAAAAAAATTCACATTATGACCCACATCTGTAAAAATGCAAAAGGTTTCATCGCCTATTCAGTTTCTTGAGTAAATCTGCCGTCTTTCCTCAGACTTGTGGCGTGAAGCTCTGATCCCAACATTTTAGGTTTGGTTCAATATTGTGGAGAACTCATAATGAAAATGACTCAGTCTTCTTCAAGAGACTGCATATAAACGGTTGCAGCATCAGATTGTGCAATCTCTACCATATAAGGAACTCATTGCCTTTTTTGCCTTTAGGGATGAAATGCAAATCAATGTGCACCTTGCTGAACATGGTATTACCCTGGTGTTCCCTGCTTAGTCTCACCAAGCTGCAATTTGCAATTTGAAATTGTAGATGCGAATCATAAGAAAGAGCCTTCTTTGGCAATGATGATTTTGTAAACGTACTCATTTGTTATCGATTTGGCAGGAAATGATGTTTCTAAGAGTCCCAGTGATGGCCCTTATTGCCACTGATGCCTTGATGTACTTTGCACCTTTGGAAGCTATCGCAGAAACTTGTGAGGCAGACAATTCAATACTCAATATGAATATGCCCTTGCTGCTTTTTGTTGCCCTTATCGGTGCCACAGTTGGAGGTAAGTTGCCCTTGCTGCTTTTTGTTGCAGATTCTAGTTTTATCCTTCACTTGATTACCTGTTAGGTGGAAATTTTTATGGTCTTAGGAATCTCTGCAGTACTTCTCTTAACATCTACACTTCCAAACTGTAAGCATTTTTTAGGCACTCAAACTTGAGGTCTAAAACTGTGGCTATGTTGATTAAAATGGGCTTAGGATTCTAGAATAGCATCCGAAAAGCATGGAAATGGGCTGCTAGGTGAGCGCCAAGGGAGGCTTTGGAGACTGCTAATTTCCTAACCTGCCCAGTCCTCATCACAGTTCCACACATAATTTGTTGATTTGGAAGTTCTTTTAGTTCATTCTGCATAATTTTCCAGGATTACTTGCGCGACAAAGGAGAGGAGAATTACAGCGCCTGAACGAACAGCTCCGGCAGATTAATGCAGCTTTAAGAAGGCAGGCTAAGATTGAATCATATGCGCCCAATTTGAGTTATGCTCCTGTTGGTGGAAGGATACCAGAGAGTGAAGTTATTGTTGACTCAAGGAAGCAGGAGCTGATCGCCTGCCTGAAAAATGGGAAGAATTTTTTGAGAAATCAAGATCCAGATAAGGCATTTGCAGAGTTTAAGTCTGCTCTTGAGCTTGCTCAGAATCTGAAGGACCCAATAGAGGAAAAGAAGGCTGCTAGAGGCTTAGGTATACCATCTTCATATTTTTTTGAATCAATATTTTGTCCCAAGAATGATTAGTGGCAAGACATTCCATGGGATAACATACAGGTATATATACTGTTTGTCTTGCATCTTAACTGAAACTAACACAGCATGCATGGATGCACCTCATCCCTTTGGCTGAGAATTCAGTGTAGGCATTCAATTAATGCATATACTTCGTGCATGTATGGTAATAATTCTATGCCAAAATTTTACCTTTAATCTTCCATTAATCTGGATTACCCATTTCAGACATGGGCTGATTAGTGATCTTTTGATGTGACAATTGGTTTATATCCCAACATCTCCCACCCCCAAAGGAAAAAGTCATTTGAGGCCTGTCCAAATGGAATGCTGCTCGTGTTCTTCACATTTTCTTGTATGTGTTTTTTAGGGGCATCATTGCAAAGGCAGGGTAAGTACCGGGAAGCAATCAAATATCATTCTATGGTTCTGGCCATTTCGCACAGAGAAGGTGAGGAATCTGGAAACACAGAAGCTTATGGAGCCATAGCTGATTGTTACACTGAGCTTGGTGATTTGGAGAGAGCCGCAAAATTCTATGACCAATACATAGCGAGGCTAGAAACGGACTGAATGTCCACATTTGTTCAGATGATGTTGGATATTCATTCAGTGATCACCATTTTCCTAGTAGCGTGATCCTTTGAAATTTACATAGAATTTATGGCTAGGCAATTGATGGTGAGAAAAAATGGTTAGCCAAGGTGACTTTGTTTTAGACATCTGCAGACTCTAGAGCTTGAAAAACAGACTGGAGTAAAATCACCCAACAAATAATGATGCAGGTAGAGAAAAGTATCTCGTAAATTGTAATCCTTCCCTGATGAGGATTGGTGAAATAATTTTGTATCTATGTTCATCATTCCTGTCCACTGATAGACCCCTCTCCCGCCGGAATTGGCAAATTAAACACTTTTGATAAAGATCTCTTTATAAAGTATTCAAGAAAAATTTTAAATTTTTCAAAAAGGTCTTGTCATTAATCAAAATTGGTCTTCATGCGAAAACTTGATTCTACGAAGTTCCCCTCGTGTCGGTTGTAGACAGCAGAATTCCGCTTGTTTTGTGGACTTATTTATTCAAGCCCGGACCAAAATAATGATTGGCAATGAAATGCGGATTGAAAAATAATTTTGCTCAACAAATTTAGATTTTTCATAAACACCTTCTGAACGAACTTGTTAGACTCCATAGATAATTGGCGACTTTAAATAAAATTAGCTGTAAATGGAAAATCCTTCAGTATAAAGCTACGGGTCTGCCTCGTTGATCTCAAACCCAAACCAAGAAAACGAGAGAGCGAGAGAGAGAGTCCAGTGGTCGGATGCATGGTTTCGGCTATTGGGCTATGTGACCATTGTGATTGTTACGCGGTCAGAAACGCCAACCAGGTGAACGCAACTGCCTGAAGAAAGATTTTTTTCCCATGCTCGCGTGATTTTTTTTTTTTTTTTGTTGACACGATAGTTTCTAGGGATAATTTCAGATACCTCCCCTAAGGTTTCTGACAGTTTCACTCCCTTCCCCTGTGGTTTCAATAATACCACAAACCTCCCTTAAAACTAGATAGGCAATGCCAAAATAGGCCCAATTTAAAAATACAAACAATAAAAAATTAGTAGCTGGAGAGAGAAACAAGTGTATACCACAAATGCCCTCATTATCTTGCATTAATGAACTAATCTCATGTGAAGAAAAAACAGGGAAAAGAATGAAACTTGAGGGGGTGTAAGTGAGACCAATGCATTCATTAAGGTCTGAACGTTAGTAGTGAACAAAATGGAAGGCAATGGCTCTTTCTGGCAGAGCATGTTGTTTTGTCAAGCGAGCACATAATTGAAGAACGACCTGCATAACCAAAGCTGGTACATGCTGTTTTATCAAGTCACAAGCAATAATCAATACATTACCACAATCTTCCATCGTCAAAAAGCCTGTAGGTTTTCCAAATGTTTTCTCAAAGATGGTGCTACTTTCTTTATCCTGCAAAAGAGGAGTGGATTTTTTCTCAGCAACATCTTCCAGAACTGGAGATGCAACATGTTCCTCTGATGAGTCAGGTATTGGTCCTGCTGCAGTCTCTTCTGTACTTTCACGAGAGATTCTGGGCCTGGATTGCAACAAATTATCCAGGATTAGAAGTAAAGCACTAATACATTTCGGGCTCAAAATCTCATTTCCTGAAGTAGTCCTTGCTTTGAAGTTCATCAAGATATCAATTGCCAATGGGACAATGCCACTCTGCACAGCAATTTGTCGAGCATTTTCATCTTCAGATAAAATCAATGCTAAAGTATGTGAAACCATGCACAATGCACTATTATCCTTTGAGAATTCCATGGGGCACTGCTTTAGCTGCTTTACAAGATAAGGAATCACCCGATCACGGTCTTCTCCTTTGTTCCTATTGCAAAGAGTCACAAGCAAATCTGTCAACTGGAAAGCCATTGAATCACTACTGTGAAACAACTTCATTGTTGCAGCAAGGATGTCATCAACAGAAGGGGTCTTAATTTGTTCCTCTTCTGCCAAAACATCCACTGATTTTTCAGTGTTATCGACTTTAGATGCTTTTGAGGAATTTCCTAGAGATAAAGCAAGTGCACGAGCCAATTCATCATCCTCCAGCACAGGATCTTCAGCATGACTAAATAACCATTCCATAGCCATTTCGACACTATTAGTTTCCACTCTTCTTAATGTCTCCTCAGCTCTTGCTCTTAAGAACCCCATCTTAACAATGGTAGCAATGGTAGCTTCATCAGGTGGTGGAGCCACCAAACGTTGGTTTGTATTCCCTAACAACCCACTACGATTTTGTTTAACATCAGCAACACCAAAATATACATGAGTGATTAGTGAAATAATAGAAGTTATAAAAACTGGATTACAATTTGGAAACAAAGGGTGATTCCAGATAGGAACTATCGCATCCAGAACCTGAGACTGCAGCATACGAACAAACACTTCAGGGTCCTTAGGAACAGGAAACAACCCAATAGACATACCAACTGCAACAGGTTGCACAAGCAGCTGTGCCTGGGATGCTGAGGTTGGAGACAACAGCAAAGAAGAATTGATAAAATATTCAAGAAGGCGACAATAACTCTGCAATGTATCAAGCAGCCATGAACTGTGAGACAATTTGCCTTCCTCCTGTAAGACAATCATAAAAAGTTACAAGTAACTCTTGGGATCTACCTTAGCCACTCTTGCTTTTCTTCCCATAAAATGGAGCACAATATCATGAACATCAGTGATAACCATCCTACAATAAACAATCATAAGCTACTGAAGTTACTGAAGTTACAATATTAGTTATTGAAGTTACAGAAAATATTAGCTACAATATTAACCATCTTGCAACATTGGTTGCTGAAGTTACAGAGCAAGCATAAGCTTTCTAAGTACTAAGGTTTGGCATCTAACTATATCAAACAACCCAAGTCAGACGAGAAATTTAGAATCAAGTAAGCATAATCTGGTAGAGGCTTAGCAAACCAAGTCACATGACAAACCAGAAAATCATAAGCAAACATGTATCAAGCTTACACAAACAACAACCAAATCATCATAAGCTGCCAATATCATATTGAAACAGAGTACGAAATCTTAAACACTTACCTAGTAAAATTTTCTTAATGAGCTAAGAGACTCTTCAGTTTGTTTGCCAAGACCTTTGTTTGCCAAGAGCTTTCTTAACGAGAATCAAGAGCTTTGTTTGCCAACCTTCAACCTCAGTTGCTATATCTCAATAATGGCGGGAACAAAGTAAGTTTCTTGCTTCTATATGCACCGTGCCTATCAAGCTGTTATGTCTGATAATGGCGCCTAAGTTTGGCACCATTTTGCTGAAGGGCCCTTTCTATATTGGTTGTTAGGACTCTAATTTTTCGTTAATTACATTAATTGTGTTTATAACTAACTTAACTAAATTTTTCTAGATAATCACGAAATATTAACAAACTTGTGAGGGTATTTAAGTCTTTTTGGCACCAATGACGTAAGAAATGGGACCTCACAATCTGACAAGGGAGGTTTGTGATATTATTGAAACCACAGGGGAGGGGAGTGAAACTGTCAGAAACCTCAGGGGAGGTATATGAAATTATCCCTAGTTTCTATATCATACTTACTCCTACTCTATTCTAAAGGGGAGGGGTGGGCTTAAATGGACCAAGAAAGATTCTAAAAGGAATTGAACCACTATTGAATCCAATCGGTGTCTTTGCACTCGTTGATAAAATTTTTAGAAAATTAATGTAAGTCAAGGGATTTGATGTCTTGACCTGCATTTGAGGGGTGGCCAACTACTCTAAGGATCCGTTTGGTTGGACTGAAAATATTTTCCCTAGGAAAATATTTTCTGTGAGGACCCGCAAATTTTCTACATTTTTCCTCAAAAATGCCTTTTATTTGAAAATTATTATTTATTAAAGCTCTACTATCTAATTGTTCAACTATAAGTGCAGATGAACCTAGAAAATAGGGTTTTCCGCTTCGGTTTCATGACTTGAGCAAAATTAGGGTTTTTCGATTTTTCCGCCGGATGAATTTTCGGTACTGGCCGAGGATCAATTTGATGATTAAAAGTGACTTTTAAGTGAGAAATAATATGTGATTAGGAGCAATGATAAAAAGTTAGTGAGTTGAAAGTAAAAAACCCTGGTACGCGCGATTTAAGAGAAAACGCGTCACACCGACGTGTACCGCGTACTACCGATTGAACCACCACTTGATCACCACTTTCTTGCCATACAAGTTTATCATTAATGGAGCAAAATATCTTCCCCCTCTTAGCCCTCCTATTGGCCGAAAATTAGAGATTAGAAATGCAACAAGAGAGAGAAAAATTTGTGGTCAAGATTAGTCCAAGTGTTAGCCAAACTTGTGGCTAGAATTAATCCTTAGCTTTCCAACCTTCTTATAACACAAGCTTAGCTTAATTCCCTCCATTAATTCTGCATCTTGGCCGAAATAAGAGAGAGAGAGAGAGAGACAAAGAGAGTTCATCTCATTCTCCTTCATTTCTTCTCCAAATCTTGAAAAGTTTCTTCTATTCGCGCAAATCTACTCCGATTAAGTTGTTATCTAGCACAAAGGCTACCTACCGGTGTAATTTTCTTGAGGAACAAAGGCCTTGAACACTTGTTTCTAGTCTCCTTGGAAAGGTATACATGCTGGAACCTTGACTCTCCGATTAAATTCACGATTAGTCGCTAAATATGTCACATATGGTTGTATTATTGAGGTATGTGGTGAAATAGAGGCTTGGGTCATGATTTTCCATTTTATTGGAATATTTTTCAGCTTTCCTATGATTTTTCTAGTGCTTAAAATTTGGGGCTTTGATGTTTAAAGTTTAATATGGGAAGTTAAGATGGTGAAGCAAGCCAAAAATAAAGAAATTAGCATTTGATTTCAAGAATTTCCAGATTTCAGGGACTTGAAAATTCAGTTCTGCCCGTTTCTATATCACCTAGTTAGAGGCCGATTTTGGCTTGGAATAAAACATGAAAGTTGTAGAGAATGATATTTTATAGTTGCCCACAAAATTTCAGCTCAATCGGAGCAACGTAGGTTGTGAAAAGTCCAAAATACCCTCACTGTTTTAAAAATTTCCCAGCAGTCCGTTTCATCAGTTAAGTCCAGTTTATCACGTTTTTTGACTAGTATTCATTCTGATTTAGCTTTTTGCCAAAACATGAAAGTTGTAGTATTCTGAATTATCTTTCAAATGCCTCTAAGAAAACCTGATTCGGACTTATGTACTCTGAGATATGTCCATTACAGTGTAATGTATTTAAACAGCCGACGAATTGATTTCTGGTTTAGTAATTTGAGAATTTGACCAAGTTACATTAGAAACTGGACTAAGTGACCTTCATGAACATTTTAGCCCTGTGTCTTAGCTTCGAAACGGCATAAGTTGCGTCTTAATCCGATAAGCGTAGCCTCGGATAAGTTATTTCCGCTTTCATACGTCAAATCTGTCTTTTGCTAAATTGAATTTCTGCACTTGTTATTTCTGTATTTCTTATTCTTATGATATTGTGAGCCTATGGAACGGCTCTTGACTTGAATTGCTTATGTGTGATGTTGGGTTGTGGTTGAGGAAAAATAATGAAGCCAAAATGGCTGGAAAATTAGGTAAAAACAAAGGGCATGCTGCCCAAATTTTCGCCCGAAAGCTAAGGTTTATTTGAACTTGTAAAATACTATGACCGTTTTTCCATCTTAAAAACATGATCCTTCTTCAATTGGAAACTCCAAATGTTTACTTACTCTTACCAAATAAAGAGGAGTAGTTTAGGATTTTCTTGAGTATTTTGTCCTCTCTTTTTCATGAATTTCATTAAGACAATTAGTCTATAATATCTACTTGAATATAAGATAAGTTTCAACCACATAAACGATTCCGAAAACGGTATTTCCTAGTCTATCTAGTTGGATTTTGATTTGTCTTTAGTTCAAGTGTTTCCATTAGAAAATTTTATAACCCTTTTGAGTTGGTTTTATGTGTGGTCTATGAAACCCTAGTTATTTTTATCCACGAGTCCAAATGTCCACGTTCTACTTTAAAGTCTTTTTATACGTTCTACTCATCATGCGACGAGTCTCTTTGATTGCACCTAATTGGTTGTGACAAATGAGTGGTAATATTCTTTTCATTTAATCTTAGGTTTTCTCGGTGACTAAAGATAATATCCGGAAGGATATTTTGCACGTTGTTGTGCGTAAATAGGTGAGTGTTCTATATACCCATTGTTTTCTGTGACTACCTGATTACTTGACTATCTGTTTACTCGATTTCCAATTTATGTGATTACGTGATATCCGTGAATTACATGCTCCCATGAAATCAATTTGTATTGCTTACGTGCTAAGTGTCCACTTGATTACTTAATTATCATGAATCACATGCTATATGAAGTTGTCCATCATTGTTAGGCGAGTGTGTACTTTACCTCATTCGACCTATTCAATTGATGAATTTTACCATTTACCGTTTACCGATTTACTTGGTTAGTTGTGCATGTTGTAAGCTCTAAGCTGAACTTGGGCCCCGCCTCGGTTACCGACCTACTCGAGCCAGGACTGGGCTCGGTCGGGTAGGTTGGAACCCTGGACAACCGTCGGTATACTCGAGTATTACCACTGGAGGGATAAGGTGATGGCCAGTCAACCGTGGGGATTCGGAAGTTATAAGGTGCAGAGGACCGACAAAGTTCCACCGGAACACCGTATCCTTCAGTATATGGTTACCGTGTATCACGATAATTGTTCCATGCTAAAATGCCAACATGAAATCATGTGTTATACCTGTGATATGCTCCATACCTGTAATAAGTCCCAACCACTCATGAACTATACATAAGGTTTTCTGGATTAATTGTTATTACATGACTAATGTTCCTTGTTTAATTACTTGTTTATGTATATAGAACCTCACTGGGCTTTTTAGCTCATACCACGTCAATTGTTTTCCTTAGCAGGGGAAGGCGAGCAAGGACGAGAGTTCTGTATAGTCTAGTTGATCTAGTTCTTTGGCCTTGTAATGGTTCTCGCCCTAGTGCTTGGCACGGGCTGGTTGTATGAGGAATGAGAACCCTTGTATATTCGATGGTTGTACTTGAATGGTAAAAACTTTGAAGACTTCTGGTGAGTAGAAGTTTCTTATCTTTTACTTGAGCATCTATGTATATATTAAGTTGAAGTGGATGGGTTACTTATTGTCTATGGATGTACGCACGTGATACGAGTGACTGAGTCCTGGCGAGAGCTGGGCAGGCGACCCGCCGAACCCTGGGGTACGCCCTAGGGGGAGGTGGGGCCGTCACAGGTGGTATCAGAGCTTAGGCTTCAGATTTTTGTAGTGTATCCTAGGCTTAAAGTTTGGGATGCCGGACTGTGGGATTTGATTTGATTTGAAAGGTAAGCAATTGAGGGATAAAACCTATAGCTGCTTCGCGTGGTCTTTGCGCGGAGTGAGCCTGGACTAAGTGGTGAATAAGTATGAAGGATTAAGTGTCCGTTCGAGCATAAGTTATGGATCATAAATGTTATCGGCCTTAAATCTTTCTCATGGTATCTGAGGACCATAGATAGGTACGTCAGGTAGGAATTTCGATTGTAGATAGTTTACTCTTGGGACTGCAGCTCGAGATGTGAATTATCTTATTTCGGATTCTCGTGCCCGAGTACTCCAGAGTTGAGGCGATGCTAGCTACTAGGTACTTGAGACTTGTATTTTGGAATATGAACAGGCTTTGTCCGACCAAAATGAATATAAGAAATCTACGGACATCTAGTGACTAGGAAGTGACGTGAGAGACCGGACGGGGTCATCTTAGCTGAGTCTGGAAAATATTGTAACCCAAAAGATCCTTGTGGTGAGATTGAAATGATTCTTAGTACGTGATCAACTTTTGAGAACTATTTTTGATCTGATTAGTGCGAGTTGGAATTTCGAGGTCGAAATTCTTTTAAGGGGGAGAGGGTGTGAGGACCCGCAAATTTTCTACATTTTTCCTCAAAAATGCCTTTTATTTGAAAATTATTATTTATTAAAGCTCTACTATCTAATTGTTCAACTATAAGTGCAGATGAACCTAGAAAATAGGGTTTTCCGCTTCGGTTTCATGACTTGAGCAAAATTAGGGTTTTTCGATTTTTCCGCCGGATGAATTTTCGGTACTGGCCGAGGATCAATTTGATGATTAAAAGTGACTTTTAAGTGAGAAATAATATGTGATTAGGAGCAATGATAAAAAGTTAGTGAGTTGAAAGTAAAAAAACCTGGTACGCGCGATTTAAGAGAAAACGCGTCACACCGACGTGTACCGCGTACTACCGATTGAACCACCACTTGATCACCACTTTCTTGCCATACAAGTTTATCATTAATGGAGCAAAATATCTTCCCCCTCTTAGCCCTCCTATTGGCCGAAAATTAGAGATTAGAAATGCAACAAGAGAGAGAAAAAATTTGTGGTCAAGATTAGTCCAAGTGTTAGCCAAACTTGTGGCTAGAATTAATCCTTAGCTTTCCAACCTTCTTATAACACAAGCTTAGCTTAATTCCCTCCATTAATTCTGCATCTTGGCCGAAATAAGAGAGAGAGAGAGAGAGACAAAGAGAGTTCATCTCATTCTCCTTCATTTCTTCTCCAAATCTTGAAAAGTTTCTTCTATTCGCGCAAATCTACTCCGATTAAGTTGTTATCTAGCACAAAGGCTACCTACCGGTGTAATTTTCTTGAGGAACAAAGGCCTTGAACACTTGTTTCTAGTCTCCTTGGAAAGGTATACATGCTGGAACCTTGACTCTCCGATTAAATTCACGATTAGTCGCTAAATATGTCACATATGGTTGTATTATTGAGGTATGTGGTGAAATAGAGGCTTGGGTCATGATTTTCCATTTTATTGGAATATTTTTCAGCTTTCCTATGATTTTTCTAGTGCTTAAAATTTGGGGCTTTGATGTTTAAAGTTTAATATGGGAAGTTAAGATGGTGAAGCAAGCCAAAAATAAAGAAATTAGCATTTGATTTCAAGAATTTCCAGATTTCAGGGACTTGAAAATTCAGTTCTGCCCGTTTCTATATCACCTAGTTAGAGGCCGATTTTGGCTTGGCATAAAACATGAAAGTTGTAGAGAATGATATTTTATAGTTGCCCACAAAATTTCAGCTCAATCGGAGCAACGTAGGTTGTGAAAAGTCCAAAATACCCTCACTGTTTTAAAAATTTCCCAGCAGTCCGTTTCATCAGTTAAGTCCAGTTTATCACGTTTTTTGACTAGTATTCATTCTGATTTAGCTTTTTGCCAAAACATGAAAGTTGTAGTATTCTGAATTATCTTTCAAATGCCTCTAAGAAAACCTGATTCGGACTTATGTACTCTGAGATATGTCCATTACAGTGTAATGTATTTAAACAGCCGACGAATTGATTTCTGGTTTAGTAATTTGAGAATTTGACCAAGTTACATTAGAAACTGGACTAAGTGACCTTCATGAACATTTTAGCCCTGTGTCTTAGCTTCGAAACGGCATAAGTTGCGTCTTAATCCGATAAGCGTAGCCTCGGATAAGTTATTTCCGCTTTCATACGTCAAATCTGTCTTTTGCTAAATTGAATTTCTGCACTTGTTATTTCTGTATTTCTTATTCTTATGATATTGTGAGCCTATGGAACGGCTCTTGACTTGAATTGCTTATGTGTGATGTTGGGTTGTGGTTGAGGAAAAATAATGAAGCCAAAATGGCTGGAAAATTAGGTAAAAACAAAGGGCATGCTGCCCAAATTTTCGCCCGAAAGCTAAGGTTTATTTGAACTTGTAAAATACTATGACCGTTTTTCCATCTTAAAAACATGATCCTTCTTCAATTGGAAACTCCAAATGTTTACTTACTCTTACCAAATAAAGAGGAGTAGTTTAGGATTTTCTTGAGTATTTTGTCCTCTCTTTTTCATGAATTTCATTAAGACAATTAGTCTATAATATCTACTTGAATATAAGATAAGTTTCAACCACATAAACGATTCCGAAAACGGTATTTCCTAGTCTATCTAGTTGGATTTTGATTTGTCTTTAGTTCAAGTGTTTCCATTAGAAAATTTTATAACCCTTTTGAGTTGGTTTTATGTGTGGTCTATGAAACCCTAGTTATTTTTATCCACGAGTCCAAATGTCCACATTCTACTTTAAAGTCTTTTTATACGTTTTACTCATCATGCGACGAGTCTCTTTGATTGCACCTAATTGGTTGTGACAAATGAGTGGTAATATTCTTTTCATTTAATCTTAGGTTTTCTCGGTGACTAAAGATAATATCCGGAAGGATATTTTGCACGTTGTTGTGCGTAAATAGGTGAGTGTTCTATATACCCATTGTTTTCTGTGACTACCTGATTACTTGACTATCTGTTTACTCGATTTCCAATTTATGTGATTACGTGATATCCGTGAATTACATGCTCCCATGAAATCAATCTGTATTGCTTACGTGCTAAGTGTCCACTTGATTACTTAATTATCATGAATCACATGCTATATGAAGTTGTCCATCATTGTTAGGCGAGTGTGTACTTTACCTCATTCGACCTATTCAATTGATGAATTTTACCATTTACCGTTTACCGATTTACTTGGTTAGTTGTGCATGTTGTAAGCTCTAAGCTGAACTTGGGCCCCGCCTCGGTTACCGACCTACTCGAGCCAGGACTGGGCTCGGTCGGGTAGGTTGGAACCCTGGACAACCGTCGGTATACTCGAGTATTACCACTGGAGGGATAAGGTGATGGCCAGTCAACCGTGGGGATTCGGAAGTTATAAGGTGCAGAGGACCGACAAAGTTCCACCGGAACACCGTATCCTTCAGTATATGGTTACCGTGTATCACGATAATTGTTCCATGCTAAAATGCCAACATGAAATCATGTGTTATACCTGTGATATGCTCCATACCTGTAATAAGTCCCAACCACTCATGAACTATACATAAGGTTTTCTGGATTAATTGTTATTACATGACTAATGTTCCTTGTTTAATTACTTGTTTATGTATATAGAACCTCACTGGGCTTTTTAGCTCATACCACGTCAATTGTTTTCCTTAGCAGGGGAAGGCGAGCAAGGACGAGAGTTCTGTATAGTCTAGTTGATCTAGTTCTTTGGCCTTGTAATGGTTCTCACCCTAGTGCTTGGCACGGGCTGGTTGTATGAGGAATGAGAACCCTTGTATATTCGATGGTTGTATTTGAATGGTAAAAACTTTGAAGACTTCTGGTGAGTAGAAGTTTCTTATCTTTTACTTGAGCATCTATGTATATATTAAGTTGAAGTGGATGGGTTACTTATTGTCTATGGATGTACGCACGTGATACGAGTGACTGAGTCCTGGCGAGAGCTGGGCAGGCGACCCGCCGAACCCTGGGGTACGCCCTAGGGGGAGGTGGGGCCGTCACATTTTCCATCGAAGTCATTTTTCTGGAAAATCACTTCCTTCCCCATAATTTTCCAGTGTTTGGTTATTAAGTGAAAATATTTTCCGAATTCATTTTTTTATAATTTTCCGGTGTTTGGTTTGCCAATGAAAATATTTTTTGATATGTTTGTTGATATATTGCAAATATTTTTCTACTCTCAAAACATTCATTTCATTACATTACAATTTAATTTTAGTTTCTATCCATTATAATCATATTATCATTTTTATAAAATATTTATTCATATTACACCATGAATTCTTAAATTTTCCAACTCGAATTGGTAATAATCTGGAACAATTCAATATATACAGAGGCAAATATATGCCAAAATATAAAATATTGCTCAACAAAAACGAAAATCACATCTCCAAATGGAAAACGGTCCCAAAAATAGCAAAAGAACCAATTTTTCTCCAAAAAAACTTCTAAAAAGCAAGACTCACTGTATATCTAGATTTTTCTGTATCTTCATAGATGTTTTTGTGTGAGAATGTAGAGAAAAGGAATAAGATAGCAAAAGATAAAAAAGAGGGAAAGGTCGCCAACCATTATTACTTAAATTCTTGGCGGTTCACCGTTCACGCAAGGCATTATACGATTCATACTCCAGAAATATCAGTAGACTTGTGCCAAAGGAAAATCCTTCGTCGTTACATGATGCTTCCTGCTGATGATGGCATTGATGCAAAGGAGCAAACTGATCACCTGTTGGCTTCCCGAATGTGGAAGCATGGAAAGAAGCAACGAAACAAATGAGCCCCGAAGGCAAACATGCATCCAAAAGTTCCACCCCTCATTTCTCTTCGAACTTGAGGTAGAAGTAGAACACCGTAAGCAGGATTTGGCACCATGTATTGCTGATAGGAAGTAGTGCTAGCAGCAGCTAGAATTGTAGGATCTTGCGGTCTGGGTTGTGGAACCGAATCGAAGTCTTGTGAACCAAATGTGGGATCTTGAACTTGAGCTGGGTTTGATGAGGTAAATGAGATAAACTCAGAGTTTGCATAGACGGTGTCTTGAGCGTCGTGATCGTACTCAACCCATGATGATGAAGATGATGATGTTGGTAATAGTGGGGCAGAGGGCTCATACGGCGGACAGTAATATTGGTACTGACAATGGCATGGTGGTGGTGGTGGGTTATCAATGAACAATGCCTTCTTCTTCTTCTTCTTCTGCTTTCTTGACCAGAACTTGAGCTTCTTCACGGCCTTCATCATCTTCATGGCTGGCCTTCTTGTTTTTCGTGGAGAAAATGAAAAAAGTCCACTGGTGCTGTATTGTTCAGCGGAATCTTATAAGTTGATTTATTCAAATAGAAGAGATAATTTGGCTGTGGCAAAGTACGGATCTGGAAGTGGAAGCGAGATTTGATAGTCACTTGACAAAGCATTCAAAGACAGAGAAGTTAAAAAACTTCTACAACTCTCACCAGCTCCTTTTTCATGAGTCATGAAGCCGTCGGAAATTAACTTCAGGAAAATTGTTGTGGAACTCATTTTCCACCCGGTGGCGTGAAAACATTTTCCAGCTGAAATAATTTTCCAACCTCTTTTGCTTCCAAACACCAGAAATTCTGGAAAACTTTTTCAGGAAAATATTTTCAGTCTAAACAAACATACCCTAAAAGTAGTTGGTTTTCCATACTCGAGTGATCAATCAAGGAGGGTTGTCAAGTCTTCTTTACTGTCAAAGTACAAATTTAAGTTGAGAGTGGAAACAGTGCGAAAGGATAAAAAGAAAAAAGAGAAATAGTTCAAGATCTATATTAATTAATTCAATCAGTCTTGATTAATCAATAATGAGATTAGTATCTTTAACGATTGTATTGTAGCCATAGCGCAAAGGTACTGATATTAGATACAGTTTTAATATAGATGCAGCATTCGAAAATGAACAAGTATCTAAAATATTGTGAGCATACATGCATTTCAAGTCAACCATTTACCTTAAATGGCCATTTCAAGATTTTTCAAGTCTGACAGCAATTTACCTGACAAATGATGAATTACAAGGCTTTGGGGCAGGGTTACAACGTCCTGAGCGAATATTAATGTGCTGGTTGTCCTTTTCCGCATTAATTCTACATTGACTATAACGGGTGAGTTATTTATCGATTTTGATAAAAAAGACTATAACCCGGGGGGAGGGGGTGTTCGGCTCTGGCATCAACCGTTGATCGTTTCATCTGTGTCCATTCTATACAGAAGGTCAAAATTGGAGTTCTCTACCGGGTTCCGACCCACAACAGATCTTCTGTCCCACATTTTGTGCCACTTTTTATTATATTGTTGTTTCTCCTACATAAACATCATGTTTTAGTTCTTTTTGTTTCCTAAAAATCCAATAACTATTAATTGAGTAATATACAAAATTTAACAAATTCAAAATATCAAAATGCATAAAAAATGAGATTTTTTATGAATTTTCTGCTGTATTTTTAAATTTTCTATTATATATTGCTTTTTGAAGGTGTTGTATTTATTTTTTACTTAATTAATAGTTATTGGATCTTTAGGAAACAAAAAGGAACTAAAACATGATGTTTATGTTGGAGAAATAGCAATATACTAAAAAGTGGCACAGAGTGTGAGACAGAAGATCCGTTGCGATCCCGATCCGCGACCGCAGAGGATTGGTTGATAGATCGAGCGGCCAAGATCAACTCATTCAAAGTCAACGATCAAGATCAACTTGAGTTCGAATGGATCAAGATCAGCTATTATAACCGTCCTCCTGCAGGTGGACTTGTCATTGGTAGAGTATCACATCCTTCCTTCTCCACCTTTTATCAACACGATTTGCCATAATCTGGTTGCATGCTGCGAATTACAAAAAAAAAAAAAAAAAAAAAAAAGGAAAAGAAAAAAGAGGAAAAGGATTTATGGACTTAACAGATGTTTGACAAAGCAGAAGACGTGGCTCTAAGCTTTACAAGTTCGCTTACCGAGTTTTGTATGCTTCGGAGTAGGTTTTCATTATAGGTGGCAAAGAACCTAAATTGTTCTCAAACATACAGATATTTATACTCTAAGCTGACTCATTATTAAGTGTATCTCTTACCTCTTACATTCTTAAAAAAATAATATTCAAACCTTTTTCCTGAATTTCAATCCTAAACTCCAATAGGACCTGCCACAAAAGGATGTAGTTTTCATGCTATTATTGCTAGCTTTAATAGCCCAAATGGACGAAAAGGCTATATGTGGAGTATATACTTTTAGAAGTTTTAAAATGAGACCATACATTTAGCTGTTGGGAGGACGAATAAAATACAGATACGAAAGATAAATTGAGAGCAACATGTAATTTTCTGTGGGGGTGGAGAGACACTAGTACTAAGAGCAAGAGGGAAGTTGTTGGTTCCAGCCAAAAGAAGTTGCCAGTTCCCACAAGATAGCCGCGGTAATTTCATGCCCTCAAGTTTCATTTTGTCAAACTGTACATAATGAGTAGTAACTTTTACAGAAGTGGGGAAAAAAAAGAGAAAAAGAAAAGAAAACTTAGTACATAAAAGTAAAAGGAAGAGATCCAGCCCCCACGCCATATCCCTCCAGGGCCTCCACTCAAATTCAAAGCAGATTCTCTCACACAGACGCAAATAACAAAAATTAAGATTCCTGAATGAAATTAAAAGATGGTCAAGGCTAGCGAATAAAAGACGTACGAGCACCTCTCTAAAGAAAACCAGAGAAAGCAAAAGCTGATAAGAAGAGTATCTGTTTTGGTCTCTTTTATGTTCCCCCTCCTCTTATGCATTTGGGTCTCAATTAATGTCTTGTTCCCTTTTCTTTTTTTTTTTTGTTTATTTCTTTCTTTGTTTTTTCACCACGGTATCAGTTACCACCTCCATATGGGCCTACCACTTCCGTCTCCCCTTTTGACTGAAAACAATCGCTGAATTTTGGTACAGCAGTAGTATGTATGTATCTGGTTCTGGTCTCATTTTAAAACTCTCTAAGCCAGGGTCCCACTGTCCCGTACGTTTTTTCAGGTTAATTCATATTTGCCTCGTACCATGACAGCTGAAAATGTGAACGGCAGACATTCCTACTTCACTTTATGTTGTGGCTTTTTCTGCTTCTGCATCCGTTACAGAGTACATAATTTGGGCACCACAGGATTGGTGATTTGCTTATATGACTGGTGAAGACTGAAGAGGAGGAGCAGAAGAAAATTATTACAGGATCTGCTTGAACTGAAAGCCTTCTTGGTCACCACGGTCAATTTGGTTGAACCAACCAAGGCGAGCATGTGGGCATGGTATTGGTAGGAAAAGATCATTTCCCCCAACGCCTGATGTATTGCTAGCATAAGATTAGTATGGTATGACCAATGGGGAAAAAGTTTAAAACGGAAGTCCCAGAACCATCTCTTTCTCTTGGTCTTGCTTACCTTTTCTTTTTCCGTCTCCTCAATAAATAATCAGCAACTGCCTTTTCTCTGTCTTCCTGCTCTTTCTGTCTATCTCTCTCTCTCTCTCCTCGTCGAGCGATCCATGTCAATCGGGAACATGAATAAGAGAGTTGGTTTCAGCCCTGATGTCAACGATAAGCAACCGGTAATCAGGAAGCAGTACTCTAACAAAGAACGCTCTGGATACCGCAGTATTAAAGTTAGCGGGGGGAGCAAGGAGAGAGTCCATGCTGCTACTCAGGGGACCTGGACTAGTTTCAGAGTTCCCGAAAGCTCTTCGTCATCAGGATTCTCAGCCGTGAGATTTGCAAAGCGCGTTGGAGCCAACGTTGCCCAGGCTCTTCGTTTCATCTCCTGCCGGAAGAAGTGTTCGTGCAAAGTGTCTTCGGCGGCTAGTTTAACTTTAGCAAGATCACGGTCCTATGCAGAGACACTTGATGATTCTCAGCGGGCTGAAGCTATTGAGGACTGCATTGAGTTCTTCAATTCATCATCTTCCTTGCAAAGATCCAATTCAGTTGCAAGCTCTTGCTAAATACTTTTGTCTGCTTTAATTGCGCGCGCTCTAGTATTGTGGATGAAACTGATTTGTTTGTATGAGTAGGAAAGCTGCCCGTTTTACCAGTTACCACCTGAAAAGGGTTAATGTATAGAAAAACCAGGACATAGTCATAGAAAGATCATCCTCACATCGACTAGTGCCAATTCCAGTGTTCTTGTTGTAAACAGATTTTCCAGCTAGAAATGGCTCAGATGATGGTTCGTTTGCGCACAGGCCACAGGTAACGAGCTAGAGCCTAGAGGTAGGAGGTAGGAGGTAGGAGATATATTTGTCAGATACATACGTGCATTTACTGAAAACCATGATTGTCATTAGGCGAACTTTCCTCTGCTTTTGTCTTATAAATTCTTCGTCTTTGATGAAACCTTTTCCCAGATTTTAATGCTTATTTGTTCATCTTTCACCTTAAATGTACGGATAAACCCCATATCTAGGCCAATTGAGATCCTCCATTTTCTTCTTAGTGGTAACTCAGTGCCGCTCGTAAAATTATATTAAGTATCTAATTAATTTAAATTACCACGTAATATTTAATTTCAACTTAAATTAATTGAACACTTGCATCGAATGAAAGAGTGACACCTAATGAGCTGACGCTGATTAACTGGCACCGAGCATCTAATTTGTATCTAGGCAGCTTTGATGAATATTTGCATCCGGTGGGGAAAGCAAACATTCCTCCGGAGCAACTTTCTCAGGAGTCCCCTAAGCTGTGTCATATTCAGCAATAATTTAGTCCAGTTGCCCAGACACACATCCTCCATATATTCATCCCAAAAGGAAAAGGAATCACTCGATTGCTGCAATTGCCTATCCCACGGCTGGTACCTCGGTTAATCTTCGCTATGTTCCTCGTTACTCTTTAGTTGTGGGATGCCTTCAGTAAAGGTCAAGACTGCAATTTACAAATCCATTCTGGGAAATGCAGCAGCTCACTGACGATGACAAATCTAGCCCAATATTGTCTCGTGTTCATGTCTGGTCCGGTTAAAAATTGACGT
This sequence comes from Coffea eugenioides, assembly GCF_003713205.1. Classification (NCBI taxonomy): domain Eukaryota; kingdom Viridiplantae; phylum Streptophyta; class Magnoliopsida; order Gentianales; family Rubiaceae; genus Coffea; species Coffea eugenioides. The sequence continues at coordinate 2,333,580 of NC_040040.1, read as the reverse complement.
ATCACTGGTGGTATTAAATTATTAATCTTACGTTTTAGCTATTGAAAAGTTAAACTGGAAAATCGAATCAACCTTCTGAGTCCCGACCCAGCAGAAGAAAAAGAAATAATCAAATCAATCATCCGCAGCCAGTCAAAATTAAAAAGGGAGAAGAACTAAACAAACCCATATTTCACCATTTACCCACTACCACCATACTTGCCAATACCTCGATAAACAATCTCAAACCGATGCGCATCTTACTGACTTTTGTTTAGACTCTGAAGCAGGAATACGTATAATTTCCAACAGAAGTCTTCAATTATCTCGCTGCAGTAGACACATCTCCAGATCAAAACAGTACTTTTTTTTTGGGAGGGGGGCAAAAAAATTGAGCTTACACAAGAATTCCGTAAATTCCTATAACCTACTTGTTAAACAAGTTTGAGTTTAACAGTCATGCATCACGTTGAGTTTCTCCATGTCTCGAATTCCCTGACTTAAAGCTTTCTTCATGTCAAGCGCTCTCTTGTATGGTGGTGCTATGGGAGGTTGTACAGGATCCAAACTCCGATACTTTCCATCTGCAACTTTGGGCAGTGGATAAGAACGATCCGAGTCGTACCCATTTAGGTCTCCACATGCCAGAAACGGGATGTACACCTTGTTTGGACCTTCCAACCATCCACTGCTGCAATCTGTAAAGCAACATGCATTAATAAAAGAATCTGTAATACCCACAAAATCGCATTTGCAACCAGTATTTCCATCTAGGGCCGAGACAAGGGGATGTCTAAGGAGGCATCTACTATTCCTGAAACAATAGAGAGTTTGCCACAAGGAATAACGTCCTTCAGCCCGCTTTCAGTTAAAAGCACCCCAACTACATTTAGAGTAACAAAACTAGCAGCAACATATGGAAAAGAACAAGACGAAAATATTCACTCCCACACACACAGATCCACAAATGCCCAAGTGCACACAAATGGCCAAGCCAATTGATTATATACTCTTTTTTTTTTTTTCATTTTGAGCAATTGATTTGATACAGGAGCTCTGTAACAGCTCAAGTACATGTACACAGACAGAATAGTAAGCAAAAATGGTTATGTTAATCAAGTCATGATTACCTAGATCATCCGCACCAGATGGACTCCCAACCTTTTCAAGGAGGCGATGCAGATCCTTCTCATTAAATCCTTCAGGAGGAGAGTAATTCTCACAAACAGCAAATGCCTCTGCGTTCAACCAAACACAAGCACAATTCAGTTCTTTTCTTCACACAGCTTTTGTCTTGTGAATTTAACCTCATAAATACTACCTTCCCTGTAACCGTTGATTGCTTGGACAACACTTAATAACTGATAAACCACCAAATCTTAAGATACATGACAAAACCCACATAATGAAAGGTCCCAAAAAATCACAAGGACCATAAAAGTTGACAGCACGAATGTTTGCCAGAGAACATATATTGGAAGGCTAACTGTTTGAAATTCTAACCAAATGGTATAGTTTATCAAGCTACAGCTTATATTGTCTATAAAGCTTGTGATGATATTTTCACAAAATATTTGAAAGTTATCTGCTCTCACCAACAGTGATCATAACTCTATGGTGGTACATGCTGATACAGAATATCAAAGAAATACAAAAGAACAAAGTTAAACATCTACCTATACTTGAGTTCCGGCTACTTTTTGGTTTTGCAAAGGTCACTTCAGTGAAAAAAAGTTTTAACTGACAATAGAGCAGGCTTGTGTCCTTTCCTCGAAATATCTTGGCAATGAACTTTCCACCTTCCTTCAGTATGTGGGTTACAATTGTCAGACCCTGCAAACAAGTTTTGACACCTCATGTTGTCACTGTGAACACAAAGTGAGAAACAAAAGAAAAAGAGAAAAGCATCTGCAAATATCCACAAATAATGGTCAAAACAACTAATTGTTAGTATAGTAATACAACAAACCAAAGTTTCAAAATTTTTCAGTAAGGATAAAAGTAAAGATCCATAGTCTGGAAAAGCAATTCAAGACTAACTGCAAGTATGAGTTGAGACTGAACGAATTCATCCATGTCGTGAAGACCAGTAACTGCAACATATGAAACAGAACACTTAGATATATGACAATACACGACATAGCAAAGAAGACAGCAGCCCACAAGTTAAAATCGCTTTTTTATGCTCACCATCAGGGGCACCATCACAGACAACCAGGTCAGCTTTGCATCCATCAAAATGTCTGATAACCTAAAGAGAAAAAATAAATGTTGTTGGTGATGCCTGCCTACCTTAACTCTCTTCATAAATAATATAACAAAGGATCAGATGCTAGCATTCAAAGAGACTGAATGAACACATCTTGCCGTGAATGGACAATGACAGCAAGCAAGAAAAAATTGACTCTCTATTCAATTAAAATTATAAAAACACATTTATTTAAGACAACTGTGAAGTTAACACAACCAGAAAGGGGTGGACAGAGGATTAGAATATTAATCCAGGTCACAGGTGTATTTACTTGAGAAGACTCTGAACTTAACACTGTCGGAAGGAGATCAAAGAGGAGATCTGTAATGACAAGATGTGGACTTTCTTGGCATGTTCAGATATCATTTTCAATCAATGGTCAAACATACACAAGATAAGAAGCCAGTGCACAAAATTATACCACTTCAGCTGTTCTTGCATTTGTTATATCACCCTGAACTTGAATAACACCCTCGATTGGAGCCATAGGCTGCAAATCAATTGCCACAATAAGTGGAAGGTCGCTATCCCTACCAATTATAACTTGAATATGGTTAATATGCAGCAGGGAAGCACCATAACTGGGAAAATGCTAACGAAAGCTCATACAGAAAATTAAGCAAAAAGTAAAATACTTTACGCCACAGGCAGTTTGAAGCTAGCAAATCTGTGATTAGATTCTACTCCTACACATAACATTCTCTATCTCTATAATCTGCAAATTTAATTGTTCATATTCCTTGAACTAAATAATGCAGTCTTTCAAATTCCATGTGATCCCAATGCAATACTGCCAATAATGCAAAAAACAACAGATAAGATCTTTCCTATTTCATCAGCTGCCTTCCTTCCAAGTATGCAAGTCTGAAAAATTAATCAACAGATAATATTCAAATAGCTCAGAAGCACCAAGATATAGATTGCCAAGATTATGGGCCATTAGAAAACTCAAGTCTTTTGTAAAATAGATTTATAAAAAAACAACTTGAAAATGAAGGAAAACTTTGTTAAGGGAGATAAATTTGTAATAAAACAACACCAATGTACAGCATGAATAAATGAAGGAAAATTGACGGTTGGTAGCAAACTAGTAATACAGGTTTTAACATGATTCTCAGAAAAATATGTTAAGACAGAACATCAAAAGTGAAGTTGTGGGAGGCAGCGGTCATGGCAGCTATACTAGAGGGAACTAAACAAGCACACATACTTTGCATTAGGATCCAGCTTGACAGGGAGGTACAATTTGCGACTCAAAACCTGTGCAGAAGATAGAAAACAACTGAAACATAAGAGAATGGCGCATCAGCAATCAATTGAAGATTAAGGCGAAAATATACTCTGCTTAGAAATCTATTTTGTCTCCCATGTAGTCAATTTCTCCTATCTTCATTTCATTTAAGGGCATGTAACATGTATAATCGTGGTCCAGCAAGAAGCAACAAAAGCTTTCCAGGTTAAAACAATGTCAACAAGGTTAAAAGAATAGAGCCGATATTACAGGAAGTAATATTATGAACTCCAGAAGTGACACTGACTCCAACCATTCAGTATAATTTGCTTGTGGGAAGCAAAATGCAACTAACTACTGAAATGAGATCTATTATATCTCTGATTACAGATTCTTATTCACATTTAATTAGTTATCCTATAAAGATCGAAAAACATTTACATAGGGTTGAGTGAAACAAACCTTTTTGCAGGTATAAAAATCTAACTTAACGGAAGATAGATAAAACCACAGTGTGGTGTTATGTGTATTTATATGCAGGAACTGACCTAATCATCTACTTTTCTAGAAACAATGAATAAGCAACCAATACCTGACTCCAGCTACCAGGAGCTGCACATAAATCAACCACACGCCTCACTCCTATAAGGAATTTAAAAAAAAAAAAAAATTATCAGCAATTGATGATTATGAGAAAGGCAGTCTTGCTCTGACATTAAACTTGAAGATGCAGCAGCAACAGCAGAACCTTCAAAAATGTTGAATTCTTCATCAATCTGGAGGAGCTTGAAGGCACTTCGAGCACGCCATCCTTCCTCCTTCGCTTTCCGATAGTAGATATCCTGTGAGTGAGTGAGAGATCAAATAGGGAAAGGGACGATACTGCTACATGCTCAATGTAGCCAACCAAAAAAAAAAAGAGAAGCAAAATCTAGCAAGTCAGGAGATCAAAACCCGTTTATCTCTTGAAGCCTTTCCCATTTCTCAGAAAAAAGGAAAGAAAAAGGGAAAACTCCTGCTTGTTCTGTGGAAATAAACTGGTAGATAGGTGGATTCCCTCGGCTGGTTGGGGACACCAGAGAGGGGCGAAACAACGGCGGTTAGGGAGACCCAGAGGCCGGCGTCCTAAGGAGATTTTGGTTGGCGGTACAGCTGCGAGTGCGAGGACCAGACTTGCCTCTAATTGGGCTTTTTCCCAATTAAAATTATTAAAAAAAAATTTCCTTTTTGAGGTCTTGGTTATAATTTCCATGCACTAATTAACCCGCACAACGTCAGAGTTGTAATTTGAATGGCCCGTTTTTAATTGTTGTTGGGCACCAGTTCATTACCCAATGGGCCGCCTATTCCATTTACCTTTTTTTTTTTTAAACCTGCTCCGGAGCTGGGGCCTGGAAGCAAAGAAATTGGAAAAAAAAAGAAAAGAAAAGTCCTATTCCATTTAACTTTTTTTTTTGGATTAATTTTTTTTACGCTGACAATAATATATACATTATCAGCGTTAAATGAATGATAATTATGCAAAATTTGAATTTAAAATTCAACTTTTGTACATATGTAATAAATCAAACGGTGATTATGTATACATTGTCAGTGTATAGGATTTACTCTTTTTTTTTTTTTTTTACGCAGGAAGCAAGAGCAAGAGAACAGAGAGCAAGAACGAAAAAAGTCTTCAAACGAATATAGTACAGTACATACAATCAATCATCTAACAACAGCAGCAACAACAACTAGAATCCTCGGAATCATCTTGGTCTTGTTGCATCTGTACTCCTCCAGGCATACCAAAACCTCATTACCACATACATGACGAGGTTTATGGCGCAGAGGCAGCACAGAAACCAGTAGTAATTATCGAGCCTACTCTTATTGAGGGTATCCTGGAACCAACTCGGCATTCCTCCCCTTTCACTCACCTTACCCACTGCGTAGACCGAAAGTATACTGCCTATGCATCCCAGCCCATGCACAACACAGCCAAAAAGGAGCATGTACCTGTTCAAGGCGGGAGTGAAATAAAGATCGAAGAAAGCAGCTGCACTGATTTCAAACATGCCCTCTACAGCACCAAGGAGGATAAATTGAGGAAGTAACCAGAAGACGGACAAAGGAATTCTCTCATCGGGCTTATCCAGTAAACCATGGCTTTTAACCACATGAAGCCTATGGGATTCGACCTTTGCAGCAGTAACACAGCATAGTGCACCTAGTACCATTGATACCATTATTCCAATTACGGGAGCCACAGTTCGAGTATTAAATCCACAAAACAACCCGGAAACACTGAAGTACAATGCTGGAAAATACATTTTTGCTTGAATATAGAACCAAAAAAAGATTGTTAATGGTATTGTAAGGCTTCCAACCTTGTGGTTCATATTTTTTGCTTGCTCAATAAAGTAGGTATACCCTAGTGAAGACAGCAAACCCAAAAAAATAAAAGATATTGCCATCGGAATCAAGTCTATTATGAGTTTGGTAGCTTCGACTTCTGTGACGGTGCAAAGCCTCCATCTATTATTTTGTTGTTGTTCAAATGACTGATCCGGCAGTACAAGCGCAGCCTTGTCTAGGCACCTGCATCTCAGGAAGCCATGCATGTGAGGAAAAGCTATCTAAATTGATAGCTTAACAATGCAATTTCCATGTGCTATCATTCTTAAAAGGCAAAAGTAAACAAACTTTTTGGATCAGATTTCACAGCCAAAATGCCGTTTTCTGCACTGACTTAAACATGGTGGTAACATCAAAACAGGCAACTTGCTAAAGAACAATCGACTAAACCATCAATTTGGTTGCTGGCTTTTTTACTTTCTAAAAGCTTAAAAACATGAAAGAAACCAAAAAAGATATGAAACTAAATCAGCCATTATTGAGGATCTCTGATATCAATAATCTTCACTTTTATGTGAAAAATATCATCATTTTTCTTATTCTTTTTGGTAGTAACCTCAACATTAGGAATGAATGAGGATAAGTGCTTATTCCCTTTTTTTTTTGGTTTCATTAATACCTTTTGCACTTGACAATGCAATCATGGTATAGAGTAAATATTTTATCATGAAGAGTTAACAAATGGACAAGGACAAGAGGCCAAAACCTGAGAAAACGTGTGCGAGGGAGAGGACAATCACTCATTCCATGGAGCTGATATCTATCCGCTGGGTGTCTTCTGAATAACTTGGATGCAGCAGCTACAAGGACCCTAAGCACCATTGTTAGATGGCTACCTTGGGGTCCAACATATGCATATGTACGAGATCCGCTAAGGAATATTATTGTTGCAACCAGGATACATATGGTTGGAATCCCAAAATGAAGTGACCATGGCTTTATATATGGTAATCCAAGAACTGCAACCACGCTGACAAAAAATGTTACAATATTTCCAATATAAGCAGAGATGATTGATCTGGTGGAGATATTCTCAATGGCATCCATTAATTGTTCACCAAGGAAACTAGCTAAAGAAGTCACATGTCCAGCTGTTCCCACAGCTATTAGAGCTAGTGCAGCGTAAAAGAGTATATGTTGAGTGTCACCAATGCATTCAGGCTCATAGGAACCACATGTTCCGGTAAGCTTAGAAAGTACGGGTGGTGTTGACATTGTCAAGAAGCCCATTCCCTGCTCACAGAATAAGTGTTAGAAGAGGGCTTTTATTTTCTTGTCAGGTGTTCTTCTTGCTTAACAAGAAAAATAGACTATTTACTCGTGACAGGTCAGATGGAAACAGAATCATATATAGCTTGCGGGGGAACATATACAATGTAAAGACGAAGGGTTTTGCAAGGTAAAAAGTGCAAAAGATTTGGAGTGTTTAAAGATGCAATCACCAATTTTGCAAATTGATATAATGAGTATTTAATCAGTGTGATGTAGGAGCAATTCAAGATCCGGTACGTTCACAAGTCGTCAAGAGATACATTGTTTTCAACAAGCTATTTCCATTAACTCTTGACGTAATGGCATGCTTATCCTGATTGTCCCGGACTACTAGGACTAAAAATCCATTCAAGCCATCCTCGAGTAGTTTCTAGTTTCTTATCAACCTGATTATCCTGAATTTGTGGCGAGACAGCACGAAAATAGCAAAAGTCTGACCTGCATTCATTCAAGCCATCCTCGAGTAGTTTCTAGTTTCTTATCAACCTAGCATGCGGCAAAGTTTAATATTGTATTCACTCAGGCTTCAGTTTAATCTTCAATAATAATCCAAGTAAAGATGCAAATACATAGCTCAATCTACAGCAACAGTAATAGCACAAATGAAGACATCTGCAACGCTTCTGATCAGAATACTGTCAAGGTAAATAAAGAAGAATCCGGAAGAGGAAATACCGCGCAATATGCAAGAGAGGAAAACAGGAGCATCCAATAGTTCCCCATTACTGTATCGGCAATGAATTGCATAAATAGGGGCATAATGCCAGTTAGACCCATGTATACATTGATAATGCCAGCAGAGTATGTGAAAGCAAGCTTCCATACATCTGTTAAATAGATCATGAGCATCCACATGGCGTACGCAATTAATATGTCTGCCCATGCCAGAGCTACAAGATTCAAAACACTTCTGATCAGTGGATTTAACACCATCATTCAGACATAACAATGTCTCTTAATCTCAACATAGCATCCCCAATTTAGTAAAGAGAAACAGGAAAAAAAGGGAGGTGGAATGGCTAAAACCGGTGCTTTATGGATGCTCATTCCCAAATAATAATGAAAACTCTTTTACCAAAGAACTAGGGAAATAGAGGAATCTTTGCAGCGAAATGAAAAATTAGCAAAATCAGCAGATTAATAGTCAAAGGGAAAAGCATAATTACTTTGGATTCTCGTGAACATCGTTTCAGGTGAACTGTTCGTTGCCCCAGGGGAATGCAAATAAATGCAAAACAAATGTAGAAAATGAAAAGCAATATATATCTACAGATAAAGAGAGAAAGGGACGAGGGGGAAAGATGCAGCTGCAATGTGAGAACAAGAAATTGGCTTCTAGCTATGTAAATAAATATCTAGTTAGTTGACCGAGTATAGTGCCAGCCTGCTTAAAAGACAACCCCATGTACGTGTTTTCTGAGTTTGAAACTTGAGCAAAGTCCAACTCTGCAACTCTGGGACAAGATTTCTATAAACTAAAAGGAAGGCCATTGACCTGGAAGCTAGGAGGTAGGGAAAAAATGGAAAAAAAAAAAAACTCAATAAGAAATGCATAAGAAACTTAGCTGTAATTCAAGCGGAAATCTCAGTGACCAACTTGTCAAAGCTCAATAAGAATAAGATGGGGATTGACTATTTCCATAAAATAATTATAGGCACATTCTCTTTGCATTTAACATCCAGTTTCTGAGCAGCTGCGAATAAGCATTAGGTAGAGGTAAACCCCGGTTGCGAAGCCGCCGAGCTACATGTAGCATCGAATGTCAACTAGTCCAGATTTATGCACACAGGTTTATTCGCTGAGTCGAAGATTGAGAGAATCAAGTTACGATGGCCAAAGTCAACCTTGTTCGCAGGACCTAATGATAATCCTTAAATTAAAATGGGAGTGTTTCACGAAAGCGATGGTCTGTATCACTATCACCCGATTTTCGTCTCATTCCGTAACGTACGTCAACTCTGTCGGTTGACCATTTCCCACGTTGACACTATGAACTCTGATTACACCAAAACTTCCCAGCTCCTGAACAAGGTATGATTATTTTATATTATTTTGTGGAATAGAAATACCATCTCACTCGATGAAAATACTATTTTAATGGCCATTGGACTGAATAGTTATCAAAAATACAAAATAAAAGGAGGTCGGTGTAATTTTTGAAACGTTTAAAGGATGTATCTGAAATTATCCCTAAATCAGGAGTCTAAAATTCGCTAGCATGATAATTCGAAGATCATCTTAACCTTAAGAATTGGTGGTAAAGATGTGATAAACACACCAAGACTTTCGTCAAGTGTTTTTACATCAACCGAATTCTAAAACTTGGTTGCCAAAAGATAGTTAAAGTTTAGCGAGTATTTCCTCCTGTCCCTTTATTTTGAGAAATAAAAAAAAAAAATTGTGCCTTTTCCTTTCTCACTTGAAAACTACTTTACAAAAAAAAAAAAAAAAAAAGCAGGAAAAGGTTATGTGTTTGAAGAATCACACTGCTGCTGATTTAATAGACCATCTGTATAATCGAAGTCGAATTTATCCAAACTTTTATCTACCAATTAAAAAAAAAACTAAGGTGCAACTTTGAAAGTGAAACTTTGAAGAAGGTGCAATCAAGCAAAATGATAGAATCGATAATATTGGGCTATGAAGTGATATAATTTGGGCTTCAATCCAAAGAGCAACTCAGCAGGTGGTTGTTAAACCGAAACGCCCCTGAGCATCTCAAGTCTCAACATGCGTCAGCGTATGTTCTTTGGGCATTTGGATGCCAATAGGCCCATTATACATTCCAAAGATTTTGTCCCCTGAGTGTCTTCGCATTTGAACGGCTGTGCAAGTTGTAAAGGAAGGCGATGCTTCATTCATCTGGTAAGGTGTGATTTTGCGGACCCATTTTAGTCCTTTGAATAAATCGAATTAAGATGAAAACGTACAATTTGCTCTACGTCTAGACTCTCTCTATCGATCGAGGGATGGATCGACTCATATTCTTCTTAAATCCAAAAATAGAGATATGCCACCTATACAAAAACAGATCACCATTGCGGTTACCATTTTAAGCAAAAATAGAAATTTTAACTGGATGGATTAACATTATTCATAACCTAAATTAAAAAAAAAAAAAAGGAACGTGAGAAACAAATAAGAAGCACAATAGAGTAAGAAGGGATGAATTACATGATACGAGACGAGAGAATAGAGTAAGAAGGAATAAATTACATAATACGAGACGAGAGAGAACGTAAGTAACAAGTTCTGAATTTAAAATTTTTCACCTACGCTGTAAAAGAAAAAAACAAAAACCTAAAAAAGCACAACAGCCGGTACAATTTTGCACGTGGCTATCTTTAACTTAGCTATTTCCTAAAGGAGACTTCCATTAGTTAGTGTAGGACGACTGACAAATGCAACCAGTACAGCTGTCGTCTGAGGGGGAGTCTTTATCCTGAAGCTGGGCTAGAAGGCCCAGAACTCGACAAATCTTTAATTTTTTTTAACCCACAATTAGCACGCCGCTAATGTGGTTCAGACATTGAGAATTGTCATCAGTTGGTATAATCAGGTAAGAATAGCGTCTCTCCTAAGTCAAAACGCAGTATTAATTGTCAATGTGTTCTTTTTAAAAAAAAAAAAAAAGTTTCCCTCTTTAGGTTATGAAACAAAATGATATTGCTTGTAAAATATCCTTTTTCAACGAGCATTGAGTTTCTTTTGTTTTCAATTTAGAAAATGATCATTCGATAATAAGATTCAGATGCACATGGCTGAACAAGAAACCCTCTCCCTCTCTCTAATTTTCTAGTTGCCGGAATCTTTTAATCTTTGACTATAAAGATGAATATACCCTCAAATCTATATTTGCAAATAACTCGATTTGCATTTGGTAAAGAAGAAACCTCAACAATTCTCTTTCTTTTTTTTTTTTTCAATTATTTCTCGAATAAGTTACAGGAGATCCTAAGATGGCAATCAATGAATGCCCTCAAATCACGATTTCTAAATCACTCAAAACACGCTTGCCATGGAAAACCATTGACTTGAGATTACATCCCCAGTCTAACTCTACCCGAGAAGCTTTATGGCGTAAATTGTACTAAAAAAAGACCAATGACCATGAGACTTCCTCCGTTAAAATTGAAAAAATTTGCAATTTTATTTTACACACATATTTACATATTATGAATTAAAATTCTCAAAACTTAGGGGGGGATGGCCCCCCTCTGCCCCCCTTGGCTCCGTCATTGCGCACCATACAACTGTCAAATGGCCATAACAATAGTATCATTTAATTTGTACGCTGGAAGTTTTTTTTTTTTTTTTTTCCTTTTGGGGCACAGTTGAAGTAGTTAAAAACATTGAAAATGACTTGCTTGCTGCAGCTTGATGAAAAAAAAAAAAAAATTTTGCATGACTAGATAATTCCCGTCGTTTCTTCCCCCTTTTTTCTTAACATAATAGGGTTAAAAAAAAAAAATCCCTTGTGGTATATCTAATATACAGAAAAACTCCCGTAGTTTCAAAACATACAAAACGACACTTTATGTTTTGAATTAAATTGTAAACTAACAGAATTCGTTAGTTTTAACGGAATCCGATAAATTTAATGAAAAATTTAATGAAATCCGGTAAACTTAACGAAATCCGACAAGTTTAACAGTCGAGACCGTCATTTTCGTTAAGTTTAACGAATTCTATTAGTTTACAATTTAATTCAAACATGAGATATCGTTTTGTATGTTTTGAAACTATAGGGGATTTTTCTGTATATTAGATATATCACAGGGAATTTTTTTGTTTTTAATCCAATATAATATGACAAAAAGGATATGAAGAAGTCTAAGGCACTGCATGCTAAGCAAGACTGGGACGTAGACTTTATGCATGTAATGTAATCCAGAAAGCATATACGTGGTGCGTTATACCATATGAAGATCTTAATCATAACGATCAACAATTATTTTGTTCTCGTTTTTCTTTTCCCCTCTTTTGCTTGAATACGACGAAAAAGGTTCGAAAACATTATACTACTTGGGGAAACAAATGGAGGACTCAGGACTGCTCATTTCTTTTCATGGGAATTGTCCTCCTTGTTTTCAACACGGCCATCTGTTCCGGCCATCATGGCATACTTGTCTTTCCTGGTCAAGCTAGTGCACTCGAAGCCTAGCGTGCCGGCGAGCACCCTTTGGATGTAGTTGGCAACTTCAATAGCAGATTTTCCACCACCTCGGCGAGTCAGTTCCGGGGGCAGTTGATTCAAGAAGGTGATCTCGTAGGTGGGCCTGGGATTCATGAAAACGAAGTAGGGATCCAAAAACTTGTGCCCACGCACAGTTGTCCCATAAAATACGGACTGTTTAGTGTTAATGGCGACGGGGACAATTCTGTCTGTCAACTCGGCAAAGAGTGCGCTAAATCTCAACAGAAATGGCTCCCTGCACGTAGTCCCCTCGGGGCAGATAACCAAGTCACCTTCTTGAAGCAAACGCTTGATGTTCTCTGCATCCCTTTCTCGTTCTCGAGATAATGCCACGGCTTTGATCGGTGAAATCAGTTCTGAGAATTTACTTATGCTGTATGTCACGCAACTGATCTTCCTTCTCAGTGCCACCGCCGTAACAACGGGGTCTAGGATCGTGCGGTGGTTGCAGACGAATAGGACCCCGCTATGGCCTTCCTTCGGAGGTGGGGGTGGGTTGCCCTTCACAACGAGTTTGATTCCCAGAATCATGTAGTTGTACCGAACAATTCTTTCGGGCAGGGGAATGTTGAGGTAAACACGAAGGATGGAGAGGACAATCCCAATCGGCATCCACAAGAAGGTCAACAGGGCCACAAGAGGTGTAGGCCTTTGTACCAGACGACCTTCGTGAAAAATGACTGGGCTTAGCAGCTTATTTCTTGGTAGGGGTTCGCATTTTGCTCCTGGTGCCATGTAACCTTCCTGCACGATCAGTAAAGACGTAATTCTTCATGCACAACCCAAACCCCCCCCCCCCAAAAAAAATCTTTATGCATATATGTCAGTATTTGCATGGAAAACTGCCTGTCACCCATAAGCCAAAAAAAGAAGAAGAAGAAGAAGAAGAACTGCCTATCACCAAATATTGCATTTATTATTCTTCCAAGTTTTGTTTTTTCGTGAATTTTATTGGAGATAAGACAGGGGAGTTTGTTACGAGAGTACAGCGCCGGCAGCTGTAACATTCTAATGAGAAGCGGATATCATATCTACTCTGGTACTTGGTAGCGTCCAAGCAATGAATAGCATTGACTCTTGCCAGATTGGACCTTCCTGGAACTTGCTATTTACTGAGAAAATGAAAGGCCCATGTCCTTTTTTTTTTTTCTCTCTCTCTCTCTCTCTCTATCTATATATATACACACACACACGTATAAAGTGCGAGCGGGGTTTGATCTTTTTTTTTCATTTTTTTTGAATTACCAATTTTATCCTTATCATTTAGGGTAAAATGATCGCAATAATATTTACAATTAAAAACTTAGAACCACGCTGTCCTCTTCCCATGTCAATACAATTGCTCTGATTTGAATTCTCCATGTTTATCTAAACCTTGGTGCCGATATACTTGCCTTTGGTATTTATAGTTTTCCTAAAATATGCACACTCATATGCCTCACCCACTAGTATATATAAAGTATGAGGCATGATTTAGGTGTTAAAATATTTTATTTTTTAAAATTTTACTCTCATAAAAAATAAAAATATACTAAAGATAACTTCTAAACTCCATAACTTCCACTATTTTAACATTCAATAACTTCTTTTTTTTTTTACAACAAAAAAAATTCTAATAACTTTCATTTGTTTGAATAAAAAAAACATAATCTGCATACTCATAGGGTGCGTGCATCTCCCATTAGTATTTAATATTTGAGTTTATCTACAAAAACAATTAAAATGATGAGATGCATGAGTAATAGACACAAATGTAGGAATTTTTAAAATTAAAGAGGTGGGTCATCTTTACTGCAACCATAATTGGATCCCACCACAGCTGGTAATGAAACAAATAAAACAATTTTACGTAGAAATGGTTTGGAAATATTCAAACGTGGAACATGCCCATCAAAATTTTTAAATATAGAGATATCGTTCATTTTCCATTTGGAATATAAATTCGTTTCCGTTGCTTAGATGTCAGCTGAGCAGGGTCACTTTACGGGAGTAAAGGTTTACTACTTTACCAAAAGATGCATGGTGGTGCGTGGATGTGTACTGTGTACGGTCTTGGATGTCTGTTCACCTTCTCCTTGAAAACCAAATTTCACGCTTTTACAAATTTTCAGGATTTTATAGAAGAAACTCGAGGATTTTCAAGTAATATGAGACGAGAATGCTAACTAAAAGGACAATAAAAGTTTATAGAAGAAACTCGAGGATTTTCAAGTAATATGAGACGAGAATGCTAACTAAAAGGACAATAAAAGTAAAAAAAAAAAAATTACCATAGCAAACGAGATAAGGAAAAAAAAAAAACTGATCCATACGACATAGATACTAGTGGGATTTTAGCTGAGAGACACGTAGAAAAAAGTTTTCTCACACCATGAAAAAGCGAGTGGCTATTGCAGTTAATCATGATATAGGAACTAATAACAATAGAAACCAACCCCCTATGAAACTGTTGCCTTCAGCTACAGAAAAAGTGAATCGATAAGCAAAGGCAAGGACGCTCATGAGGAGGGAATTATATATATATATATATTAAAAAAAACAATCAAAGTATCGGGAAAAAAAAAAAAGAAGAAGAAGTTGAAGTTTACCTTGCATATGGACATGAAATCATGGTCTGTCTCTCGATCTCCTAGACCTAAATCAGGCACGTCAGTACCAAACTCTTGAATGAGTGCTGCTTTCTTGCGTTCGCCGACAAGAACACCAGGCTTCTTCAAGAATCCCGTAGCACGTCCAGATTTTGACACTTGCAGCTCTGTCCCCAGAACCTTGTCGGCCCCAAGGAAATTCTTGGCAAAAGGTTCCACCATGATTCTGGGAGTTGCGGTTATAATGTATCTCCTTCCAAAAGCATTGAACACCCTCCAGGTCTCGGGGTGCACATCTTCCGCATAAAACTTGGGCAATACGGACTTCGAAACGAGTTCGATATCCCGCAGTTTGAGTCCAGCAAGGGCGATGTATGCCCAAGTATGGATGGCTGCAGATTCGGATAGGAAAATGTATGTGAAGTACACAAAGGGAACAGAGGCCAGGAGGAGTAATGCCCTTGGAAGGCTGCCGGCTTCTAAAGCAACAAGCATGTAGTAGGGAAAAGCACTTGTGGATACCAAAAGGGTGCCATCTAGGTCTGCTGCCACGGTCTGATTCGACCGTCCCTCCGAGCTACATTTCGAGATTGGTTCAAAGTGCGGATGAGCACCCATTGATCAGAGCGTGGGAGAGGATATGTATATGACTGTGTAATTACGATGAGATGGATGGAGTGGGATTTTAGTAGTTGTACTACATATATGTGTTCCGAGTTTCTTGCTGTTTTTTCTATCGCTATGTACAAATAGATGCTGCGGGAGGAGGTGAAGAGGAGGGAGACCGGGGGGGTTTAAAAAGAAAGGAGAAAGTGGGGGAGGGACACGAATATGAAGTCTAGCTGCTACTAGTCTACACGTTAAGTATTTGCGGAGTAGTCTTTACAACCAAAATTTTGTGTGGCTGAGAAGGCAAGTCAGGAGTGGAGGGAGGAAGAATTATTATATTGGTCAGTATAATGGTAGTATTTGTTATTGAGAATTTGAGAAAAATACAAGTATAGATACCATAGAGACAGAGGGAAAGGGGATTGATTTCCTAAGCTTAAATTAGGGCGGTTGTGAAGACGGGTCTGGGTGGTTGGAAAGTCCATACCCAGCGCCAACGTTAACATTCAATTAGCCTACTTTATAGTTTTTAGCTGCCGTCTTCGCCGCGCCATTATAATTTCAGCCGCCGTGACTCCCCGTTCCCCTGAACTTGGCTAAAAGGTCTTTCTTCTTCTTGAGGTTTGATCAAGTTATAGAACGAACCTTATAGTTTAACTAAATTATAGTTATCCATTTATGAGTGATGATGTCCAAACCCAATTAACTGAAATACAAAATGACAAAGCAGCCCTTCGCAATAAAATTACAATTATCTTCCTTAAAAATTATCTAAATTGTAAAAAAGGACCGTATAATTTGACCCGTAATATAATTCAACCTTTGGATAACCAATTATTTATATGAAATTTCCTTAACATGATCCGAGAAAAAATGAGACCCATATTAGAAGAAAACAGTGAAAAAAATAGAGTTTGATTATTCTTTAACCAGTTGAAAAATAGAGTTTGATTATTTGCACATTGACATGGAAAATGTTTTTTATCTAAAAAAAAAATTGTAACCATGGTGGTTAAAGAAACTACGCCAATGAGCAAAAAACTATTGTGTGTGCTGTCATATGATTAGAGTTTTGGTTACATTAATTGTATTCTATAAGGAGACAAAAGAATAACTGGGAAAGAGATTAGTCATTAATGCTCTATCTTGACTAGTGAAAATGTTGATTTGATAGGAGTTGCTTTAATTAAAGTATTGAACTAATTTGGACAAACTATGAAGTTGATATTAATTGTCATTTGGACAAACTTCAGGAGAGATAAATATAATGCACACAAACCTTAAGCGATGCAAATGTAATGAACTCAATTTACAAATAGGTATTTTGGGGGCTTTTATGCATGTATTTCGCTGATACATGCATTATTTCTAACGGCAATTAATTTAAAGAGGGTATTTGATAAAAGTCTTGGCATTCAATGGGTTTGATTGTAATATAGCCAAATCACTGAGTAAATTTTATAATTTGATCAAAACTCAGATGAGGTAAATGTAATTAACCCTTCTAGTTATTAGTTATTTGCGAGCAAAGATGCGAAGTAAACCCACTGAAGCAGCTTAGGTAGTTATAAGGCAAACAATAATTGTGTTAATAGCAAGAGGCTTAATTATCTGTCCTCACAAACTTTTCAAAGAGCAAATCGAAAAAAGAAAAAAGAAAGCCATCCTTAATTTGAATGGTAAGAAAGCTATCCTCAATAAGAGTAAGGTTCCGTTTGATAAAACTGAATTTGAATTTTGAAATCTGAATACTAAAACAATTAATTTGCTGAATTTTAAGCATTGAAAAGAAACATATGAATGTCTGAATTTTACTGCTAAATTTATTTATACTGTTTGATAAACATTTATAACTGAATACTTAATAAGTTAAATTTGATAATTTTGCCCTTATATCTTTTCATCCAAAAAAGAAATAGAACATATGATTTAATTAGTTAAAAATGTTAGGTATGAAAATGACAATATTTATTTTTAAGTCAAATTAATATAAAAGATGAATTATATTATATGAGGAATATGGAGAAGAAATGAAAGTCATTCAAAAGGGAGAAAAGAGAAATAGAAAATCATTAGATAGAGAATATTAGGTTGTTTAATTATATAAGAATTTTGAACATAATTAATAAACAAGGGTAGATTTGGTAGATAAGATAAGGTAGTTGAAATAATTCTATTGATTCTTATCAGAATTAAGCATTCAGTTAGGATTCTTGTGCTGAAAAAAATACAAACAAGTTCAGCATTACTTAACAAGTTCAGCAAATGGATTTTCATTTATCAAACACTCAAAACATCTGAATGTCTGAAAAAGTTCAGATTCAGCACTTTTTTATGTTATCAAATAGACCCTAACTCTTCAATTAAGACTAGAGTTTGTTTGGATTGATGAATTATTTCAAATAATATTTCGTTTGTATTATAAATATATTTTTTAATTTATTTTTAATTATTTTTTTATTTTACGTATATCACATTATTAAAATTGTTATAATAATTATTTTAAATAATACACTATCCAAACAAACCCACTAGTGCACTGTTACGTAGCTTTGTGGTACTAAGGTCCATACAACTACAAAATGTCCGCTCGATGCCGACAGAACAGTAAATAGTAAATACTAAAATCAGCACTCAAAGTCGAGGACGGACGTACATCACATGCAACTCTTAACCGGTACCCGTATAGGGGGGAAAATCTCTGACGCTACCGCTACTGCATTCAATAAAAGAGTTAAAAGCTCCACCACGACGTAGTACTACTACTACTGCGTAGCATCAGACCCTCCCCCCTCGTATGGACTATTTTGGCTATGATTACATACTGGCAGTGTTGGTGTAATTATTTTTTGTCTCTTCTGCTTTTATCTATTTTGGGATAACGCCATAGAGAATTTTTAACTTCAACCACCGGCTTAAACGAGAGAAAAAAAAAAAAAACAATCACCGACTCTTCCCCGGGGTTGCCTTTTGTCCTAATTGTCCAACCTACGGGCTTGCTTAACTCCTATGGCGTCGAGTCTAGGGGTGGCAATGGGCGAGGATGGGGCGGGGGTGTTGCCTATTAATTCCCTCCACCCCGCCCCCGTCCCGCCCCGCTTCCTTTGCGGGAGTACTCGTGGGGGTTAAAAAATTTTGTTATATAATTTTATTATAATTAAATTTTAGTAAATAATCAAGTACTAAAATATCAACACATTATCAAATTATTATTCATTGTAACTTCACAATTGAAACTCATAAAAATAATTAAATAAAAGTTATTTGAATACAATCTAATACGATATAACAAATATAACTAAAATAATCAAATTTTCACTTTTGATACAAATGCAATCACTAAATTATTATTATATTTTTTTTAGAAAAAATATTATTGTATTAAGTGTAATTAGAAATTTAATATAAATATATTAATAAATTTAATATAAATAATTAATAATTTTTATTAATAGATATGTATAATTAGTAGTATAATTGATAATATCAATTATATTCATATACTAATATACATTAAATGATACATATAACTAATAATATCATTATTATAAAATTATAACTAATTAAATTAAATATTATATATAATTATGTATATATATATTTATTTTTTTTAAACGGGTGTCCCCTGCCCCTGTCCCATTTCTAAACGGGGGAAAAATTTCCCCCGTCCCCATTGCCATCCTTAGACTCGAGTTGATTAGCACACCCTGTTTTGGATTTTTACTCACAATTTCGAAAATGCTTCCAAAATCGGCTACGACTTTGGCGTTTCCTCGGGTTTCCTTCTATTATCACTGAAAATCGAAATCTTTTGGCTTCCCAAACAGGGAATGAAGATTCAAGAAATATCTTTTATACCAACATTTTAATTTTGTAATTTGCTATTCCAGTCCAAGAAAGAAACAATAATGTTGTGGATTCTTTGTTTTCTAATCTTGCCCAGTTACCCCTCTCATTTGTCAATGCACCACCCACATGGTCAAACAAAAAGGTACCTTTTCTAGTTCTTCTTTAGCTCCGTGTGTGTGTGTGTGGGTGGTTTTTTTTTTTTGGTAAACGTCCTACGAAGTTGGACGGGAGTTGTAAAAACTTAATTAATAGTATAGGTGGACATTTACTACAGTAGCAACCACATTGGACCATCTCCCTCGACGTCATCGAAGTTCAATGGGAAAATACAAAAAATTAATTAATTAATTAATTAAATTTCATCAAACTCTCCATGCTGTCGTGAGATAAAGCAAATCGACGCTCAACTAAAAGTTGAAGGATATAAAGTTGGCCCAAAGCAAAGCCACAAACTGTCCATCTCTCATTGCCAATTCCATCCGCTCCTTGGCTTCCAATTGCTTCACTTTTATTTACTTTTGCCACCAAATCGAGATTTACGGATAAAACAATTTTGCCGGCTCAAGTTTTAAAATAGAGATAATTTTAGAAACCTCTCTTAACTTAAGTGGTAAATAGAGCTGTTAATCGAACAGGGTAGCTCACGAGCCGAGCTCGACCCGGCTGGATAAGGGCTCGACTCGTTTAGGCTCGAATAGTAGCGTCATTAGCGTCATTTCATTGTGTATTTGATACTTTTACCTAATTCATTCTCCCGTTTCTAGCCCTAATTTTTTCTTTCCTCTTTCGGTCTTACCCTAATGTTCATCACCCAAACGAACTCGAGCTCGATAAACTCGGCTCGATTTTGAACTCGATAAGCTCGGCTCGATTTTGAACTCGAACTCGAGCTCGAGTTTTCGATGGAGTACACTGAGTTGATCTCGAACAGCTTGTGAATCTCGAATTACTAATTGAGCGAGTTCGAGTTAGCTCGAGTTCGACTCGGCTCGATTAACAGTTATAGTGGTAAATACATGACAGTTTCATCCCAATATCGGTCTTGTTTCGTTCAAATATTACACATACCTCTCCTACTTTTATTGTTTGAGTAACAAAACCTTTTGCTAAAGAATAAAGAAAAAGAAGAACAAAACAAGCTATTCTAATGTGTTTTTGTCTAAATGTCGTAAAAAACCAGCACCATCACCAAAACCACAAATGCCACTGTTGCCAATTTTGTTGCCACCATACTAATTATGGACCATAACTTGAAAGCAAAATTAAGAGGAGCATTAGGCGGAATTATCATAAATCTCCGGGGAAGCATCTAAAATTACTCCTCGAAGACATCACATCAGTTGAGAAGAACTAAAGACAAAACGTTCGTTTTCTTTTACTACCTGTTACGAAAGTCGGGCGGTCGTCATACGGGAACACTTTCTGCCAACTGAAATAGTTGTACGGAATGGGCAGGGTGACATTTGCATACATGAATATTAATTATTAATATTTAATTCCGTGAACTACAGATTTCCCAGTAGTTTGAATTGTGGATACATTCGCTTAATTAGTGCACGTGTATCGGTTAAAGTTTTAGATCATCACAAAGCGCTTTTGAAGCATCCAGAAATTGGTTAAGAAAGTTTTACAGGCAGGAAAAAAAAAAGCTAACTTTAATTTAATCCGTGGTTAGCTCGCCAAACACCGACAGGCCTTGTCGCTCAGCCAAAATCAACCATGAAATTTTGGCTTTGCTTCTTGTACAAGGAAACTTAAATAGGTTTGTTTCTTGGACCAAAAGAAATTGTACCTGTACCATATTACCATCGTGACAACAAAATTTTAAAAAGAAAAAATTAATACTATCCCAACGAATACGTATATAAAGTGAAGCCTGCCCCAGATGGGGAGTTTGGTTTTAAATTAAATGATCTATATGTATTTCCAAATTCCCATATACTACGTGAGATTGGGATATATAGAGACCCGTGACTTTGAAGATTGCTGAATATCATTGTACCTTACAGAAAATGGCAGTACTTAGTACCTGGTTGTAGCACCAAAAAAGTGCATGCGCTGCATATGTCTAATCCATCACACAAATTCAGTTGATTGACTGGACGCCATAGGCATGGTGGCTTCATCACGTACGTATTTGTTCTGCTATCATCATGTAATACTACTAGACAATTTCTTTTCTTTTCTTTTCTTTTCTGTCGTTGATAATTACTCCACATGGTGGTACGACTGCAATTAAGATTTGTGTGGGGGGGGGGGGTTTCGGTTTCCAGCTTTAGTGTGTTTGAGATCCCAGCTTGATTGAGAGGCGTACATATTAATGAACATGAGAATAGTTACCCTCCTTTTGGTAATTGGTAGTAGTAGTAGTACTACTACTACTCGGTTTACTTGCCAGCCCTATGGCTTTTCGCTCGTTTAGCCAGCCAGCCGCTTCTAAAATAACTTGGTGCTGGACAAACTAATTAAACTCGAAAGTACCACTAGTTTTGATTAACAAGCTGCAGAGGAGAGGAGTGCCACTTCCTTCTTCAAGTTATATTATTGATTATTATATATCTGTGGACTGCTGCGTTGACTTGAACTTGATTGTGGTAGGAAATTTAACTCGTTCGTTTGACCGGTTGCCGAATTAACTCGGACGTGCTCGTTTGCTGATTAGAAGAAAGAAGAAGAAACCGGTAGCTGAGCCATGAATGATGATGAAACCTTCAGAATCTACCTCTCGATCTTCCCACGCTTTCCCTCTGTATAATGCAGTAGGCACACCGCTTTTGAGAAAAACAGAGAGATAACTAGCTTAGCTAGCTGTGGGTTCCATGAGAATGGGGGGAGAGGAAAGAAGAAATCTAAATGGTTGGTTGGATATTAAAATGATCGTGGTATGGGTCCACATTATTATTGCAAGTGATTATGTCGACAGAGAGAGTTTTTGACATTCATGTCAAAGCCAATCAGCAATAATGCCACCAATTTCTTTATCCATTCCTTAATAGGGAGGGACCTCATATTTTAGACTTTGAGATTAGTAGTCTCTCATACTTTATTATTTTTATTTTAGTGAAGGAATTGGAAGGCAAGAAGAGATTGAGATTATTTTGGACAGGCGAATGTCATTTCCCTTCAATAAATGGTGTCCGTAATAAAAAAAAAATAAAAAAATACTACTACTACTACTTGATGATAACCAAAAATGTGGATACGTTTTTAATTAGTAGGAAAGGAAGGGAGAGCATTGAATAGATAGATGCAAAGATTGCAATTTTAATGTGAAAGTGATGCCGGGATGCAGGGGAGTCTGTGACGTCGCTTTAGCGAAAGAGTAAAAACCAACCATTGGGACGTTGCCTAACGTAACAGCACATGGGTTTGCCGTCGGTCTCTCACCTACTTTGACGGTTTTGTCTCTCAGACTTTCTGCAATCCAACCATTTCGTCATAGTATACCAGTAATAATCTTCATCCGAAGGTTTTATTTTCTTCGCCTTTATTAAAAGAAATTCATACAAAAAATAATAACAAGATAGAGAGAAAGAGTGGTTTTTTTTTTTTTTTTTTTTTGAGATTTAGTGAGTGGGTCCTTCAAAACGGATTGCATTTAATCACTTGATTTCACGGCTAATAAATAACCGATTGGCACCATTATCAGCCGCCACTAATATCATGTCCTCATGTTCTTTCTCTCTCTCTCTATCTATCTCATGTGCTCCTCGTTGGAGATGGAAACTTAAATACTCCTACCACTAATAAATAACATTGGGGTGGCAAGTAGTTTACGAAGCTTTTTATGTTTTTATGTGTTTGGCAAACCATTTTTTTAATTTGTTTTCTCTGCCAATGCGGCGTTGCATGATTTCATCCCCTTTCGAAGAGATGTTTTAGTCGTTTGACTGAAATTTTCAATGACAAAATTATTTGATTCACTTCTAGTTGAACCGTCAGATTTCACCCTTGCCCCCACGAGTTAGTTAGTTAGCACAAACTTGCTCAATTCAATTTTACGTCGACAGAGTGAAGTGCACGGCAGAAGCATATAATAAGAAGACTATAGACATCCGTACAATAAGTTACTGGCAAAGATCAAATATTTTTATCACTAGAGAAGCAAACGGAATCGAGTCTAGTCGAATTTTGACTTAATCGAATCGAGCCTTCAGTTAATTTTATGAAACTCAAAGTCGAGCTCGAACTTGACGAGTTCAAAATATCAAGCTCGAGTTCGAGTATAAAAAATAAAAAAAAATTATTATTTTATTTTTTAAAAAAAATATATATATGTAATTTTACATATATATTAGAGATAATAAAAATAAATAAAATAATAAATTTTTATCAAATAATGAAATATTACAGATATATATGTAATTTTACTATTAAAATAAAAAATATATATATATAATCGAGCTCGCGAGCAATGTTTTTGAGCTCGAGCTCGACTTGATTAGCTCGACTCGAGCTCAATATTGACCGAGCTTGAGTCGAGTCGCTCGCGATTCGATTCGTGAACAGCCCTAATAATCACATTCATATGTCAAAGGTAAAATGAGTTTTAAGAAAATATGGTAGTACTACTACACTACTGTTGTTGCCAATAATAATAATAGAGCATTGATACATTTTAAATTGATAACTTAAGGAGAATTTTCATCAACTAACTAATGAAATTTATAGATCATAACCCATAACCATCATTTGAAGGGAGCATAAACCTTTTTTTTTGTTTTTTTTTGGAGATATTCCGTGTTGTGACGAAATCTACCCACCTCTTCCACTTTTCCGGTAGGGAAAACAACAAATAATCATATTAGAAGGAACATCTAATCCTTTTGGAATAACCTAGTAAATTTCTAGAGGGCCATGAATGTTTTACTATATTTTTTTCTACAAATAAGGTAAGACCTTGGGAATTAACATGACCACTATCCAAAACCATATACCGATGTTTTTAAAGTCGAATCGAAAATGAACCAGAAGAGCTTTCAATTTGCAATTCGATCGTTCAATCTCGATTCAAAGGTTTAATAATTTTTTATCTACTTTAATATTAAATAATGCGAGTAAAGCTGAAATATTTATTCTAAAAAAAAAAAAGTTTGTATATCTGATTGAATCGTCCAATTTTTACTGGTTCAACCAATTTTTGATCTGTTCAATTGAACTATTGAATGGGACCAGAGATATGGTCAGTTAACGATTTGATCGCTGGAATCAGACAATTCGATCTAGTTTTCAAAACACTGCCATATACGACACGTCTACTTTTTCCAAAGCTTGGAATTTTCTTCTTATTCTATTAAGGATCGGAGAGGTTAGATGACCAACGCGAGAAAGTTCAGCCTATGCCGAACTCAAACGGTTGGCTATTCCAATGATAAATCTTCAATATTCTTTTGCCAAATATTTATATTTGTGAAACCAGAATTTTTCTGTCCGACACATGCACTGACTTTGGTTGCGTATTCTAGCATGTAAATTTCTTTGTGAAACTTGGATGATATTATCTAAAACACTTATCATTAATCCCAATAAAGAATGGCATACCCAAATAAGTACTTCAGTTATAACCCCAGTAAATAAGTACTTTAGTCATTACCACGTCCTGATACACGTAACACGATTAACTTCATTTTTTTTTTAACCAAATTTTGTGTATGAAGAACGTAATTTTTTATACAAGTTCTTCTCGGCAAAAACCAGGGATTTTTTGTCCATGGGCTCAAGATCCAAGTGTATGTAAAATTTCTCAGTCAACTTCTTCACGGTTTTACAAGTTTGGGTAGAGGAGCCCAGCTTGATTTGGTGCATGTGGTCCATATTTCAACGAGACATTACCATCTTTATACATGTTAAGCAAGCCCAATGATTCTTTTTGGGTCTTTTGTGACAAAGATTTGCGTACACGGTTACACGATCCAAGGAGCTGCGCGGAACAAATGCTGGAAGATAAACCAAACCCAGACGCAAAAAAAAGTCAGTAAACCCATAAACTTAAATGTAAATTATTGGGATGACTAATGGGTTTTGAGTACCGGGAAACATTGTCCCACTCTCGTGTGGGATTTCAATTTTAAGGTTTTATTTGATGAAGTTGTAATCTAAAATTTAAATTTGAAAGTATTTAAGTTGCCGAATTCCTAATGTTATGTCTGTTTCATAAGTAATAGAATCTAGGTATTAAAGTGAAAAGTTGCAAGACATGATAATTTTATCTTTAACAAAAAATTTTGCCTTTTCTTGGTCGTAGACAAGAAAGAAAGAAAAGTGTGTGTGTGAGAGCAAAATTAGAAAACAATGGAGATGTGGTGTTAAGTGTGTGCGCAAGAGAGAAATAGAGAAAAAATGTGTGTATTTGTGTGTCAAAGAAAGAGAGAAATAGTATGTGCGCATGTGGCAGATTTCACCAAAGTACAAAAAACGTAACCTAACTATATGTTTGCCGATTACATTGAGAGAAAGAATGTCCTCATTTTTCTGTGTGTGATTGGATTGCCTATGTATTTTCTTAGGGATAATTTCACAAATCTTCCCTAAAGTTTCTGACACTTGCATTGACACCCTCTGAGGTTTTAAAAATTTCACTGACCACCCTTACTTTTGAGATTTTGGTAGCAATTCAGTACAAATAGGATTAAAATATTATTTTCATGAGTGAGATGAGATTTTTATTCCATTAATGCCCTCTTGGTCCCTGTATTAGTAGAAGATTGCAAGTTATTAAAAGGTTGAAATGATTAGTAGATTTGAGGGGGTCTAAATGCAATTCAAGAACTTTCAAGCACCACATGAAAACATAAGCAAGTTCCAACCGCTAGATTTTTTATTCAACAGCAAGTGTATATAAACATCACAACTGGATCTACACCTTCAAGATTATGATTGTGAGCAGCAAGAGTTTGGGTGCATATAAAAATATTGTTTTGTGCTGCATTTAGAGTTCATAGTGAAAATATTTAGTAGAAATTATGCCCTCTTCAAGCCATAGGGGAGAATCATGGAATTCACCCACATCTTTCAATAGTAAAATACAACTTTTACTTGACATAAAATTCAGAACAACACACAAACATTTACATCAACTCTTAATGTCTTTCTATTATTCCTTCCTCAATGTATAAATTTACACATAACAACAAGTTACGTAAAATATAGGAATTTAGCTTTATTACTAACTCAAAAATCTATTGATCAAGCAAAACAATTCATAATATAACATACTAGTTTTCTTGAAATTGATTCACAAGAACATTTTATAATAGTAGGCTAAGATGAAAAGGAAATTCATACCTTGATTTTTGTTTTAAATCACCTTCACTCCCAACAGATGAACAATATCTTCACTTTGTCCCCATTTTCTTTTTCCTTTGTTTTTTTCTTCTCTATTTCTTCCCTTCTAGTTTTATGGCTACAATATCAAAAACTTGTTCAATCATCCTTGTCAAATCATACCAGTCACAAATATGGTGCCAAAATTCTTCCTCAATTGGTGCCTTTATGTAATGGAGTTTTAATCAACTTAATTAGACATAAAATTTCAGTTATTCTAATTAAGTATAATTAACTAATTCAAATGCATTTGTTTCCCAAATTTACGTTAGTTATTAGTCCCAACTTTATAAGACAAAGTGGTAATTTCAACTATCATAACATAAGCAAATTGGTAATTTCCCTTCTCTACCAAGGGAGGTCGATAAAATTTTTAAAACCTCAAGGAGTGTCAATGCAAGTATCAGAAGCCTCAGGGGAGGTTTGTGCAATTATCCCATTTTCTTATGTATGCTAGAAGAAAAATGTGTATTCATGTGTGTGAAAGAAATAGTGTGTGAGAGAAAAAGTTGTTTCCGTGTAACAGAGAAAGAGTGTATGAGAAAGAGCACTAAAAAAAGTCTTACTTTGTGGGTTAATTCAGCAAATTCAATAAAAATATTTTTTCTAAAAAATTGAACAAAAATTCTGCATTGCTTAATGTATTAAGTGGTAATGTACTTCCATTATTAAACATGTCGAATTTAAAAATCTCTTAATAAATTAATTTTCAGCATAATTAAGTCAGGTTATCAGATATTAGGTCCGAAGACTACGTATAGATTTCATATTTTGAGAAGTACACTTTGACGGCCTTTAAACGGATTTTCTTTTTCTCGTCCAACTTTCTCTTTCTAGCTCTATTAAACCCAAAAAAGGGAAAAAAAGACAAAAAAAAGAACCAGAAATAGATTCATTTTGTCTACTCTCCGTGCTAAAGCTAAATCGATTCAGTAGTAGTTTGATTTGATTCTTCACGATCAAATGTACAGGAATAGGAGATTCCACTAAGCGTAATATGTTTGACTCGATCTGTTGGGAATCTCTTTTCGTGTGTGTGCGGCAAAGCACTTACAATGGAGTTTCGTGTAGGATTTCTCAATGTCTGTCTGCCACGAGCTCTACAAGCCACTCGTGCTAGAGCCTAAAGGAAGAAAATGCCTCCGGAAGATGCAAAACGACCCAAAAAAAAACACACACACTAAACAAACTCAAAGTCTGAAGAGTACATGCCACTTTTGAGATTGAGTTTTGTTATAATAAAACAAATAAATGAATAGATTGTCATTCCTCTGAGTGAGGATCACAATTAAAAATGATTTGCAAGCACCGAGGAGAATAAGCATATGTAAATTGCAGAATGACGAGTTGGGAGCAAGCAGTGCAACTCAGAAATTGGGTGGCGGATCAGCGGCCACTTCTTTTTGGTTTGTCAAAAGACACAGCAAGAAGAATGGTCTGCATCCAATTGGGTGATTGATTCACATGCACATGCACGAACCATCTAATGCGATGCTTTGCTTTGTAGGCCATCTAGGTCATTCCATAATGTTTAAATTCATATCATCCGTGAAACTGATCTTACTGGGGAACCACCTCAACTTCCTAGTCCCATTTTGTCCCAAAAACCCTCTTACAAAACCCTGTTCTTCGAAGAAGCTAATAATAATGATAATCCAAGGCAATTAGCATTTGCGATTCAGAAGGGAATCTGAAGTCAAGCCCGCCAAATGGAATTAGAGTTCACATTCATAATCCCGCCTAATTACTCCTTTTGGACGACCAAGGCAAGACAGTCAGGCGATCCCCTTTAGCTTGGTGGCCATCAGGTTAAATTGACCAGATTCTTTGTGCCCGTAATATATTGTGCATTGTATTTAACAATCTCCACTTACGATTGGTTCTACCCTCTCCCAGTGGATGTATATTCCTTTTGCCTTACCATTTAGGAACCCATCAATTACGAGTACAAATCTGGTTATCGGATGTGGAAGCTATGTCGGAGCCACTTTGATAGTTTCTTTCGAGTCAGCTACCTTAATTTGCAGACTCCATCAACTATGCGCTGCAATGCATGTTCAAAGACATGACTAAACTGATGGTAACGATTGTTGTGGGACTCACTGCTGCTCCATTTCATAATACATCATCATGGTAAGCATGTCTTTCATGTCTAATGGCTTCCTCCACCCATTGCCCCGGGCATCAAATCTTCAAAAAATAAATAGACGGTGGATTCACGGCATCAGAACCTCCTGCTGACAAACTACCATACCATCTTGGTGGGAGGTCAGGGGCTTCCAAAGGATCATTTTCTCACCAAGCAGAAATAGATGGGCCATTTCGACTAGTTAATTATTCATCTTGACTCCAAGCTCTCTTCTATTGTGGAAAGCTTCAACGTGGCGCCTTGCTGCTGATTTCTTTACCCACAGCTTGCAAGCGTGGTACAATTTTCGCGGAGCACATAATTGTTTACTACATGTGGTCATGTTAAGTTCAGTGCGAGAATACCTGCCTTGAGCGCCTCGCTAAACAAAATGATTTGACAATTGTATACCCAACCTTCTTTACCCGCTTGGCATGGTCGCAGTAGAAGAATTTGAAATGATTTGACATTTTTTTGTTTATCCCAATTCCTCTCCTCTCCCTTTATTTATATATATATATAATTATAAATTATAGATATTGTTATATATATTATATTCACATATGGATCAGACTTTAATCGGATTTGAATATAATATGATTCAAACTCGACTCACATTTAGTTCGCGCTTATTATTTAAGCTCAAACTCTGTTCGATTCAATTAAAGTTTAAACTCAATGAATATTTTTTGGGTCGAGTTCGAGCTAATATGACCCATTGACAGTCCTATTTGGAAGGAGTTATTATAGATTCTTTCAATTTGAGGGATCATGGCGAGATTTTATGTTACCTAGTGGATGAAAAGGAGACTCTTCCAGTTTCAGTGACCAAATTGATATGTTTTGGTAGTTTAAAAGACTAGATTGAATTCACTCATGCACTAATTTGGAGAACTATTATTACAAAAATGGAAAATATATATAGCAGTAGTATAAAACTATAAATGTGCAATGTCCTACCACCACATTAGCCAATTTCCGATAAAAGATGG
This sequence comes from Coffea eugenioides, assembly GCF_003713205.1. Lineage (NCBI taxonomy): Eukaryota > Viridiplantae > Streptophyta > Magnoliopsida > Gentianales > Rubiaceae > Coffea > Coffea eugenioides. Next base: position 2,303,763 of record NC_040040.1, on the reverse strand, counting down.
TTGGTTTGGTGAGGTGGGAGGAGGGTGGAAAAGGGGGGTTGAGGTTGGAGTTAGTCTATGTCACGAGAGCAGTACGAGGTCACGTGATTGAGTTAGGACTTAGGAGAAAGCTAATAATATTATATTATTAATAAAGCTAGGAACTAAGAGGAGTGGAGAAGGTCTTAAGATTTTTTGCTGTCTTTCGTCTTAGGAAGGCCTCGAATGTCTGTCTTCTATCGCTTCCAGTTTCAAACGTTGATCCATCAACAATATCCCTCCCTCCCTCCCTCCCTCCCTCCCTCCCTTTTAATTAATTAATTAATTAATTTTTTTAAAGTTTATTTCATCAATTTATTAATCATGCTGCATGGCCTCGAGAGTAAATGCTTGATGACGAGATGTCCAGCTACTTTAGATCCTCCAACAAAGCACACAAAAAGAGATTTTCTCAAGGTTCAGTTGGCCGTTAATTTTATTATTTTGTATCACAGGGGCTGGAGGAGAAATAAGTACTATCTCGAATTTGGTTCAGACTAAAATGGTACAGTCCTGGCTGGGCTAAATTATGGGTGTAACATAACACATAACATGGGCACTAAACGACGGGTGACTGAGATTGGGAACTAGGCTGAACCTAAACCTTGTAGGCAGAAAGCAAAAGATGTGGTCACTATATGATGGGCCAGGATGGGCAATCTGTCGAAGTTGTAGGCTAGGAAGCATTTAAAGCCTGAATGTCCCTTATCCTCCCATGTCTATCTGGGCCCGCAACTTCAACTTGGGTTATCCAATCTAAATTTCGTGGGTCCTACCCAACACCCTCCTCTGTCACCATTGGCCTTCACTTGACAAAGGTCCCACCACCCCCCTTGGTCCGGTCCCTTCCTTCTTTGACCATAAAAATTTCCCAACTTAATCATCTTCAAACCCAATCCATTGGCAGTCCTCCTTTTTCTTTTTTTTAATCTTTTTTTTTTTTTTTGAGTAAGCAAATCATTGGTGACGTACTAGTTGTTGTCAGCACGGTAAAATAGTAACCAAAGGGTACCGTCACCTTCGTAACTCGAACAAAATTAAATTAGTACAGTTTACCTAATTAACATGCAAAAGTGACAGGGATTGGATGGTACGGAAAAGGACAATAATCTCGTATTCGAATTCTCTTACTTACATTTGCCATAAATTTAAAAGAAAAAAAAGGAGTACTCTGTAGTTTCCAAGTCCTTGATCAAGATCACTAACGTGCGCATGCTTCTTTTTGTATCGGCTTCTACTTAAATCAGGCAATTTGGACCAACTTTTTAATTGTTTAACCTTCACACATCTACTCCTCAACGAAAAATTGGAAACAATCAGACTGGTGGCCCTTTATATGACCGCGATTGATGAACAAGGTCACGGTAGCAGGTACAAATTTAACTTAAGAGACAGATTGAAAAGATTGATGGGAAATGCGATCTGAATACATATATGCATGTCTCAATTAAGCCTGGAGAAGATTGGAGCATCACAACCTCTCCTCTACGTTACTAGTCGGTCTATCGTCTACACCAGCAGCACCAGCTGTTGTTTCACAATATAGACAACGATGGGCAATGAATTCTCCCCCAAGCGGACAGCTGAGAGACAATCCCTGTTGTCATTGCATTTCCCTTTTCTTTTTTTCTCTTCCTCCAGCCCCCCCTACTCTAGTAGAAGAAAGTAGAATCCACCCCATTCATTCCTACTGCTACCACCACTTATTGTTGTATTATCCTCGCTACTATGTACACTCTTGTTTCAGGGAGTTTCCACCTACTACTCATTATTTTCTTCTGTCTCCGCAAGCCAGCTTACTCATATGACCACGACGGATGGTGGCATTTTTACTCCCCTGCCGGAGATTAAAACGAGTAACCCTACGGCTACTTTCTGCTGCATTCACTTCAAGGCATTTTTTTGTTCAATAATTATTTCACATCCGCGTTAAGCTAGATAGAAAATTGCTACAGCAAAATTTTACTTGATCAAAATTTCACGTCGACCCTTTAACTTATTGGCAATGGAAACAGTACGTGCAAGCAAAAATTAGACATTTGATAATAGAAAATCACAATGACGGTTGGTCATCACTATAGCCTTTAAAGTTTGTTGGGGTAGGAGGTTAAGAGTTCAAATCTTACTTTCCACCAATTGTTACTATATGTGGTTTGTCACTCTAAGTAGCTTAAATTCATACTAGTACGTAGTGTACTTGTCTGATTTGATGGTGGTTCAGCTTCCGTTAATAGGCTAATTCAATTAGAACTTCTAGAGTTGTTCACTTTAGAAACATAAGAAGCTTTTTTTATATATATATAAAAAAAATTATTTGGTGCGCTAGCGGTTAGCTTAGCTGTTGTAATGCTGTGAAAAAGGATATTAAGACCGCGGTGATGGAATTTTGCATTTCTCTGTATAATATATATATACATGACAATCAGTAGTTTAGTGTTAACTGGAATCTGTCAATTTATGTACTAGTATTACTGCTATATATCATCTACTTATTCGTGCCTAAGAATAAGGTCGAAGCTCTGACTGCGCACAGGATATCCTAATTCTCTTCCCCCGGCGTCCGTCTGCAGTGATGATTGTGGAGAGAGAGACCCATGATGACCGACGCAAACCAAGAGTTAGTTGAATATTTTGGGAATCAGAAGCAAAAAGGAGAGAGAAGAAAAGTACTACTAATATAACCGACTCTGGAGGAAGTAGGGATGACAACGGGATAGGGAAGGGGCGGCCTCTTCTTTCGCATAATTAATAAAAATTTGTTATGTAATTTTATTATAGTTAAATTTTAATAAATTATTAACTACTAAAATATCAGCACATTACAAAGTTATTATTTATTATAATTTCAAAATTGAAACTTATAAAAATAATCAAATAAAAGTTATTTGAATACAATTCAATATGACGAAACAAATACAACTAAAGTAGTGAAGTTTTCACTTGTGATACAAATACAATCACTAAATTATTATTGTATTTTTTTTTAGAAAAAAATATTATTGTATCAAGTGTAATTAGGAATTTAGTATAAATGTATTAATAAATTTATTATAAGTAATTAATATTGTATATTAATAGACATATATAATTAGTAATATAATTGATAATCATATGCTAATATACAATAAATAATATCATTATTATAGGTTTATAATTAATTAAATTAAATATTATATATAATTATATACATATACATATTTATTAATTTTTTTAACGGATAGCCGAGCGAGGGATTGAGCGGGGTTATACTCCCCTACTCCCGCCCGATTTCTAAATTAGGGGGAAAAGATTCCTCTTGCTCCGCCCAAACCCCCGTTTCATTAGCCTCCGTAGACATCCATCCCAATTGCCATCCCAGCAGAAAGTGGGCTGGAGATATATAAACATGTGCGAAGTGTACGTAGGAAAAGGCGGACAGATTTGTAACCTGACACAGGTTCAGTCAATAGTGTACTGCTCACTAGAAGGTCAGATTCCTAATATAATAGTATCATACGAAATCCGATTTCAATCATCGATAGCATCATGTGCATCTATACTCTCTATATGCTCAATTAATTGCCAACTCGTAGGGTGTAGCCGATCAATACATATATATGTATGTATGTTTATTGAAACATACGTTTTATGCATGTTAGTGCCATAATTATAGTGCAGCCAATTAAAGGCACTTGCAGTTTTAACATTAACGTATTCTCCTTTTCAACTGTATAAAAATTCCCCACTAGTTCATTTTGAATAGACCGTAGTGACTCAGCAAAGTGGACTGTCTTGCTTTGCCAGTTTGTCGGAGAGAAACTGGGAAGCTGCATCTTGTGGCTCGATTTTGTTCCACTTGTGAAAAGATTTTCAAAATGATGCCTTCTGATGAATTGTAGAATTTGGAGCCTAGTTTCCAACGCCATAAACCAATCTCAATTTGGAGTTGTAAAGAGTTAGATATGGTTTGGTTTTGAAAATGCGACAAAGCTAGAAACTAGAAACTTTTCCCTTCCTTGCTGACCGAATGGTCAAATCTGTTTTGGGATGTTATATTTCAAAAATTTTAGTGTCATTTAACCATCAATTGCTTATTAAATGGTTCTGGAATCTTGGTTGCAAAAATGGAGCCAACTAGGGCTGATTTCGTTGGACAAAACGTTTGAAAAAGAAAGAGAAGCCTCTGGTAAATGACTGAAAAATATTTAGTAACAGCAAAGATGGTGCAGTTAGAGGTTAAGGGTCAGACAGGTTTTGCTAGGAAATGAGCATTGTGTCAGATCACTCACATGCTAATGAACCCTTCTTTTCTGCAAGTATTCGTCGGGTTTCAAAACAGAGAAGAGAAGCGCTGGCGATTCATATTTCCAACTGATCAAATTACTAATATATACTAGTACAGTCGAACTAGTCGAACTAGTCACTGGGAGACTTGAGACTGTGAGTAGAGTAGAGAACAAAAGCAGAGACCAGAAAAGGGAAGGAATAATTACTTTCATTCCACAATAATTTATTACTTACATTACAATACATCCCTCTCGACTCAGAAACAGAAACAGTCGGTTGGTGGTGATGAAACTTGGGCAAAGGCAAGCGAAGCTGGGTAGTGGGTGTTACTATTTACTACTATTGTGTTGCAGCCTCTTTTTCGGCGTGTAATGTAACTAATACTGCTTAGGGCCCTTCATGAATCTGTTTGTTTGTTTTTCACTGCTGCTTACTTACTAAGTAAGTGAAATCACCAACATCGAATTTGGATTCAATGGCACAATCAGTTTGTCTCTGAAGCCCACATCCATCGATTGAAATAGCAGAGGGATCCCCAGCAATTCCAAAAATATCCACATGCCAATGTAACCATAAAGCCAGGCATCTCATACATACCTATATCCAATGTTATTATTGTCAACTTTTACAATGATCCACTTTTTTTTTTTTCTACCAACCTAAAGCTAGGCACAATATATTTCCGCCTCGTCACTCTCATCAATGGGGAAGCAATTAATTGAGCAGCGGTTATGGATTAGAGGTAGCTTTTCTCCACCCCCCCAAACCATTAATTATAGCGTTAAACTCAACAACATATTCAAGTTCCTTTTTTTTTTATTTGTTAATGGAGTACTTATCAGATAGAATAGGGTCAAAGACATCTCCTTTCGGGTATAAATTACTCCATTAAATTGGCCTTCTTATTAATGTATCCGTGAATTCAGAGTTTAATTGTGTTAATCATGCGAGGAATGTGGTGGCCGGCATTTGTATCATCGACTGGGTCAAAGATCTTCATCTCCTAATATATCTCAAGCAATGGGGGATAGAATCCATGCGGAGTTTAACATAAAGTTCACGAACGGAGCAAGTTTTAGTAAACGACTGTAACGAGTTGAAAGTCAAAGGGACTACCCTCCGTCGATTAATCGATGATTTTGCCATGATACAGGATGTCTCAGTAACACCATTAAATCATTAATCCGTTAAAACCATTCAACGTTGCCAAATGTACAAGTAACTTTTCTTTTTCTTTCTTTTTTTTTAAAAAAAAAAAAAATTTGACCCTATTTGACAAATGAATTTTTTGAGCATTTGTCTAAAATTTTACTGTAGAAATTGTAGAAAAAATTTTTGAAATGTATAAATTTTTTGATATTTTCAAATGTATAGTTTAAAAACTTTGAGAAATTTTTTTAATTACTGTAGTTAAAGTTGTAAAAAAACTTGTTACAGACAAATTTAGCCAAAAACTTGCTTGCCAAACAAACCCTGGGTTTGTTTTCTTACGGGAGTTGGGGGAGTCAATACTCATGTTGGCTTAAAAGACTGAAAAGCCCCTTATTACTAGCACTACAAGTTTATCTGCCCTTCTTACCCCAAAAAGATATGAATTAATCGCTTTATCGTGTATGGTACCGTATCTTGCAAAACCAAGCAACTGAAAGATGATTCGTTCTTGTGTTTAATTCTTCACAAAACAAAGAATACATTTTCTATTTTTTTTTTCTAAGTACATAATTGGATTGTCATGCAAAGCTCGATTGCCTATACAGGTCAAAAATGAAATGTTTGCACTTAGTTACATTTTCTTTTTTTCTTGGGTTTGCACTTAGTTCGAGACATCTTGAGTTCATAATTAAAGCCAAAATAAGGGGCCGGAAGGCCGGGGGAAATGATGATTCGACCATGCTTTCCGTCCCTTAGTTATTTGAGCTAAATGGGACATAACCTTTTTTTCTTTTTTTTAAAATTTAGCGCAGCGAGAAGATGTTTAGTAGCCGATTGATACTCCAGAACCAGTTCCACCCACCAACACCACCAATCCCACAGTGCAAGTGTGCAACAGATTCTAAAGAGGAAAAAGAAAGGCGAAAAACAAAGCGAAGCACATTAAAGGAGAAGAAGCCTAAGACTTCACTTTTTCGACTCTTTACTTATCTAAGAAACCATCCATCATGTAGTGTGACTTTATTTAGCCACTGGCCATTTGGTCCAGTGGTCATCCCTTTCTTTGGGATGCTGGAGGTCAGGGGTTGACCTCTGCCTCCCACAACTTGCCACTTTACGTGGCTGGTCTTTGCCCCCACGGGGTAGCTCGAGCGGTCCGCTCCCCCTCCTTAGGGTATGGCGACCTTCCTGGCTTGTTCAGGATTCGAGTCCCGCTATTAACGTGTTCGGTGTGGAGTGGGGCCTCCTCTCCCGGACCGCAGGGGATTAGTCGGGCCCCGTAAGGATTGACCCGGACACCCCTGTGTCGAAAAAAAAAAAAAAATGTAGTGTGACTTTATTTCTCCTTCATTACGTGATAGCTTTTGGAGATAGATAAAATAAATAAAGCACACAACTTCCACCTTTTTAGTCCCACTCTGCACTGCTAATCTTCTTCGTTTAGCCAATTTCCATTGTTTTGTAGTATCCTACAAACTTTCAGGGTATTGCTTCTTGTTGATTTCACAATTTCCTGAGATGTCGACCAATTGGTGTGTAAAAAAGCTCTTGAATCCGGGTCTCACAGGTTCCATTTTACCATATTTCAGGATAAAATAGTCACTTAAGTTGTTTTTTTTTTTTTTTTGATCATACCATATTGCAACTTATATTATATATATCCTACCGATAACTCACTTATACTATATGGAAAATGTTATTTTCACTCTATTTTTTGTTATTTGCACTCACATAATTTGTTTTATCTTATAGTTTAATAAATAAAATATATATTATTAAAATGAAAGTGCAAATAACATCTCCAATAGTATATTTCAACTCATTTACATTAACGGACAACCTTATTTGAAATCGAACTTGTGAGGACCCATATGCTCTCGATGATAGGTTTGAATTTCCAAGTTACAAATCGTTCATCAAGCTAATCTGGATTGATCTTTCTAATCCATTATCCACGTTGTTGTTGGATTCACATCCTAAACTTAATTTTGGTATAATGATAAGAAGGCGCCCTTCTTTGCGGTAACGTGGCATCTTTTTTTTCCTTTTCCTTTTCGTCCATTTGATACAGATCAAGCATGTAGAGCCTTTGTAATTGCGGCTTGCGTCCCCTTTTATCGCCTTTGCCGCTATAGTTGAACGCTTAGGACATAATTTGATTTAAACTCGTTTTTCCTTTCGCATGGAGGATACCTCTATCGAGCTTGTTTGAAGGTCCCGACACCATTTGGAGCCCGAATTTTTGCAGTTGTAAGACTTGATTTGCAACCCCCCCACCCCCCCCCCCAAGTTAGCAGACTCTTTTTTTTATTGTAACAATAACATTTGTATAATTTAATCTATCATATTTTACAGGGAAGAAGAGTCTAAAGATACTATATAAGGGGTTAGCAGGTTTACGAACCTGACTAAATCAAATGGGTGATCTGGTATCTTATTTGAATTTTTTTCACTACAAGTAGAATTTGAATTCCCAACTTACAGTCTAAAATGGGGATTAATCCATTTTTGGTGGTCACTAAGTTAAAACTTGGTGGTTCCCAAAAAATTAGCAAATTCAATGTGCTCTTATTTTGCATATGAGTCGTTGCTTGTCAGATAAGTTGCAGTATATCACCCCGAGAGAAGTCGAGATTAGGTGTACTAAAGGTGATGAGAAAAATTGGACTCAGCACATGGAGAAATTCTTGCGTTCTCAGTATCACGACGTAGTCTCATTTTCGACTCAGGAATATCAAGCATTCTTCAAGTCTAGCATGGTGGTGTCCTTTCCAACTCAGTTGGATTACATTAACGGTGCGTTTGATAGAACTGAAATTTCAAATTAAATTTTGAATGCATTAAAGTATTCAATTGTTAAGTACTAAATCTGAAACACTTGAATATGTATATATCACATTAAGTAATAAATGAATAACTTATAATTCAATTTTTAGAACAATTTTTGTTAAGAAAATTTAGTACCGCTCAATTAATTCAAATATTCTATTTTGATTATCAAACGCATTTAAACATGTTAAGATCTGAAACCGTTAAATTTAAGTGTTGAATTGAATTATCAAACACGAGCTAAAATTTGAACCCACTGAGTTGTTAAAATTAACGAGTCAAGTGATTTTCTATTAAGTATGTTTAATGATAACAATTTGCTTCTAATCCTATGCATATGAATATATCTCGCAATTAGACATTCAATGGAAACAAAAACAAGATTCACTCGTGGAATAACTAATTATGTCCTAAACATATTTTAACATATTACTAACTAATGTTATCGTTGTTTAGAAGATCTGGAGATTAATAGAAAGAAGATATAAGTTGAAAGTTTAAAAAAGACAGGATTGGTGTTGGTACTTCAAGATTTGAGCGATAAGATATTACATTAATGTAGATAGTGAAATTTTTTGAATTTACTAATGCTGCTTTTTTTTTTCTTTTCTTAAATTGAAATTTTAGAATTTAGGGAACTAATGATAGTGACAATCATGATGATAATGACACTGATTTGAGATAAGAAAATATGAAAGATTTAAAATAATAGAGACGATGATTGAAAGTGAATTTGAAATATTGTGTGAAATTGTTGATTAATTTCATACTCTCACACCATTTGACGAGTACTCTCTCTCTCTCTTTCACACACATACGCACAAACATATACATTTTCTTATATGACACACACTTTCAAGCCCCTTTTGTCTCTCGCACACCATGGAAACACACAGATTTCTCTTCACTTAAAACATGCTCATGTATTATTTACACTTTCGCACATAAAAACATGCTCTCACCCCTCTCTTTCCATATTAGTATGCGATTTATTCCTCCTAACGAAAATAAAATATTCACACGCAGCATGCTACTCTAATTCCATTTTACCGATATCCTAGTTCCTATCTAACACCCCTATTCATGAATATGTGAGGGCAAGGGCATGGGGGTGCCTACGTAGAACAGTGTTAATGGTTTGATGTTATGAGTCTTGGAAGTGGGGTCCTTAATTAGACAGTTTGGCACAGATAATGTATTCGGACCCTATGGAAGGTCGATTTCACGGGGGCGGGGGGCCCCAAAAACCCCCCACTGGTTCATCTCTTATCCGAACGCGCTTTATTTGTCTGGTCATTTATCATCAATAATCAGAGAGGGCATAATATTCTGCCTGCGGCGCAAACTGTACAGGACTTTTGGATTATTTATCCTTCCTGCTCACAAGTCACACCCGACTCCCCTCCCCAACTTCAAAAAACTTCTCCGCCTCCGGGGTTTGCTCGCCCCTCATTATTCATTGTTGGATTGATTGAAATTCCATTATTGTTATTGTTGTTGTTGTTTTCAAGTCACTCCAATTCCTAAAGCGTGTTCAATATGCAGGTTTCTCATAATTGAATGTCATTTTTATTAGAGACAAGATTCACTCACGTTGGATAATACTACTCTAATATAGTTTAAAAAATTGTTCGAGTTAATGGAAATTTCTTGCCCATGCCTGCTTCAACAACACGTCCACGTAAGAAATGATAATCAGGGAGGGATTCGGGGTCCCATTGAGGACATGCGATGGATTGAAAACAAGAATAAAGCTGAAAACAGTAGTAGTGTGCAATGAAAAATCATTCTACTTAGTAAAATAACTTGTACAAGCTAGAGCACAAAAGAAACTGTGGAATGGTAGAAAAACGGTACGGGTCCTAATGGACATCATTTTCGATAATAACTACTCCAACTCCAAAGTGAGAGAATAAAGCTAAAATCGAGATTCATATAATACTTTTTTTTTTTTTTTGGTCGACATAAGGGATATCTAAGCCTTCGACCCGATTATTTTCTCTGCGGTCCGAGAGGAGAGGCTCAATCCCCTCGAACGCGTTATCCCCGAAACTCGAACCGTGATCGCCATATCCTAAAGAAGAGCAACAAATCACTCAGGTTACCCCGGATTGGCCGAGATTCATATAATACACTAGCGCATGTCTTATGGTAGTATCTATGTACGAGCACAAATTTGGTTGAAAAAAACACACACACACACATATGGAGAAGTACATGCAAGAGTACTTAATAAGTTTTTCTTTTTTCTTTTTGGGGGAGGGGGGAAGATGAGAATGCAAAATTTAGCAAACTTGTGCTTAATTGGACGTGCAAAAAGGCAAAAGCAAAAGGCATTTTCCGTCTTTGGACTGTCAATTCCACACTTAACTCAGACCCTATTCCATCTAGGATCCTGATTAGTTGTCAATACCAACAGGACCATATAATTGAACGATTCCTTATTCTTAAATGTGCACGTTGAAGCCCGAAAGCTTGCTGATTGAAGAGAGCAATAAAGTATTTGATGATTGCTCGTCATGTTATATCATATATGCTGGGTGATCGCATCACTTAGCTAAGATACACGCAATAATTCCATGTATGTTTTTTTTTTTTCCCCCGAAAATTTTAAGTCAGAAATTCCCCCCCCCCCCCGGCCCCCCAAAAAAAAGAAAGAAAAAACCAGAAACGAAAACACAGACAAAACTGATGGATCAGGGATCAAGAACACAGAACTTTGATTCCGACATACACAACTCCAATAAAAATAAAGCAGCTAACGTAGTACTTATATTAACATAACTCGAAAACAACATAGTATGATACTAGTAGTTTTTGTCATGATCTTTGGATGGTAGAGTGATTAGAGCTTGGAAGCTAAGCATATGTTGTAGTAGTTGGTAAGGCGCCAACTTTTCATGAGTGAAAGTGACCACGAGCACCGTTCCCCGTCACCCACTGGAGAAGAAAATACCACCAGCATCCAAGGCCTAACCCATTCAAAATTTTAGCTTGTTTTAGATTAGGTGATCGACAATAACCGGACAATCGATCCAGCTCTCAATAATGTCTCGCCACAATCATAGAGAGGTATATATATATATATATAATACACAGGCAGAGAAGACTCGTGTCTTTGTTTCAGCTACTTCCTACTTGCATAATAGATGAAAAATTCACGCCTTTCATTATCATTTTCAGCATGTCCGACACCAAGAAGCATTGCACCCTCTTTTTCTTTTCTTTTTTTTTTTTAAAAAAAAAAAAAAAAAAGTATGACACACCGGTCTCAAAAGGTATCCTAGGATCGTTATGTCTTATGAAATTCAAATATTGCAATCTTACCCTTTTGAATTTTTTTATGGAACCAAATTAATCACGATTAATCAACGATATATGTTACGAAGGAAAAAACGATTAAGAGATTAAAAAAAGAAGAGACGGATAGGGTTTGAGGAAAGAAAACCCGTGCATTGATTCATACATGCTAGAAGATATCTTCCTAAAAGTAAAATGAAACTAATCAACAAATTAAAGCCTTTAACATCAGATGTATAGGAAGTAAAGTAGGGAACAATCCTATGCAACGCTACGAACCAAAGATCATGGCACTTGCACATGATTAATGAAACTTAAACTAAAACCACGATTGGTCTATTTTTGTCTACAGCGCTTCCTTATTTATTAATAACATTTCCTTCGCCCTTTTTGATCATGTGAGTTGAGACAAAACATGGTCCGTGCTCGTCACTAAAATTACAACTATTCCTTTGTTATATATATATATAATAGACATAATGACTATAGTCTTCATCTAAGTAAAAATAAATACTCCCTCCATTCCATATATTTAGTCATGTTTTGAGATATGTGCTTTTTATGCATAGTACCCTCTACTAAAAAGTTTTTTCTTTTGTTTCACTTTTACCTTTAATCATTTACCGGTCAAAGTAAAAAGTAGAAAATAACCCCATCATATTTGTCTTTATGCATCATTAATGAAGGATGTAAGGGAGATTTCAGAGTATAAAGTTGTTAGAAATATCAAACATGATAAACATTTTGGGACAGCCAAAAAAGAAAAGTATGGCACTTTCAACGAGACGAAGGGAGTAATTGATTGTTTTTATATTCGAACTCTTCTCCGTTACTTCTTTTTTCCCGGTGTTTGAAAGAAGGGAGGGTGTCTTCGAAAGGAGGGGGGGGGGGGAGGTCTTTTTCCTCAAAAGAAGGAATAGCAGGATAATGCAAGAAGATTGATCTAATACGGTCTGACCGTGACATCCAATGTGTTTCTTGGAGCAGGGGAAGTGGTAACGTTTGATTGCTCAAGTAAGGTGAAGATCTAAAACAAACAAAATTTAGAAGGATAAAAGAGCATCTTGATAGGAGTGGAGTGATTGGAATAAGAAACCACTCGTAATGCTAACTAATAAATACTACCGGAAGTGAAAGAGACCACAGAAATACTAGTCCAAAAATAAAGGGGCCGGGCCGGGCCGGGAGTGGAAAATATTAAAGGAAGAATTTAAGCACTAAGTGGGGGACCCGTGTGAAGGGCAACTATGGAACATGATCCCGAATATTTATCCTCGCCTCGTGGGCTAAAATGCATTCGTTAATCATTGCTTCCCCCACTAATGCTTTAAAATCGTCAAAATTTTCATGCCTGACAGAGTCTTAAGCGGCTCTCCTTCCTTCCTTAAACCCTTGCTTTACCCATATCCATCGGCATGTAAACGGTTGAGTGGACAGCCTCCCAATGAAGTGTGAATATCCCCCCAAAAAAAAAAAAAGGGGGAGGGATTGGGAGAAAGATAAAAGAACAATAATGTCGTGAATAATAGAGCATTAAAATTGGGAAAAGAGATGACCGGATGGGGGATTGCAAAAAATTTTGCAAATGTGAAATGGGGGGAAGCCGAAGGATTCGGTTTTGGTTTTGGGCCGAGTGGCCGGCCGACAAATCCCCGTCGAAGGGGGGCAACGCTGGGGGTTGTGTAACAATTATGTGCAGCAGATTTTCCATTTTCACATGATTTCTAATCCTTTTTTCAGACCCAGGAACTTGTGTAAATTCCATTCCTGTCATGCATCTTTAAAGGGTTCTAGCATTTGCTTGGCTGCTGGGCCACTTGCGCCGCCGCACTCGCAGTCTATCACCACCGCTCTTTATCGTTATCATTATTATTATTATTATTATTATTATTATTATTATTATTATTATGATTCATGACCATTACTTAAGACAGAACTAAATTGAAACCATACTCGGGTTGAGTAATTGAGAAACCTTACTTTCGATACTGATCATCTTTTCTTCTCGTTCTTTTCCATTAATTTTCCGCTGAATAAAAACCAGATACGCTTTATTTTATTGCCTTGATTTTAGGCTCGTGGTCCTAAACTAATTCAAATTTTTTACCTGAACCTTGCGCCTTCTTGTGCTGAACTAATGCTAGTGTGTGAAATGAAGCAAAGACCAAAAAAGCAGAAGTGCGTGGAATTGACCAATTAATCTTCTTGGATCAAAGCAATAGTACAACTGCTTTTATGATATATATATGTATATATAAACAAGGAAATAGATAGAACGATTAAAGATTTAAAGTCCCAACTCGCATACAATTCTTTTGCCGTTGCTTTCCTTTAATTATCATTCGAAGCAGCAGCGAGGGTTGAAAGTTTAAAGGTAATAGTAACTAATAGTAATAAGTACTACTAGTATACAGTGGAAGTTGGGTGAGTGGGTCCAAACGCCGATACTGGGCCAGGACAAGCCGTCAGGTGGTAAAGAAGAGAAAAGAAAAGGAGCATCTTTCATTCTATATTGCGAGCCGGCGGAGAAGTGGGGCTGGGGCTTGATGATCCGCATGTTTCAACTTTTACCTTTTAAGGCGTGGCTGGCTGGCTGGCTGGCTGGCTGGCGTGCTTCACCCACGGCTTGCGCCTGTGAGAAGCCTATTCCACTCCATCCTTAGCCGACTCGGCCCATTGGCGTTGGGCCTCCTCATGCATGTTGAGATTGAGAGCAGAGCGGCTGCTTTGATTGGACAACCGACCATTAGCCAGGAGATGGCAAATTTCTTCCACCCCCCAAAGGAAAAAAAAAAAAAAACCTATTAGGATTATAAATAGGATTGTTGCCGCGGATGGATACAGCTAAAACTTTTAAATCGCATCTGGCAGTATTCAGATGAAGTAACTGACTTAATTGATGTAAATACACGAAGAAAAAGAATTAGTATACGAACTGCACCCAACAAATACGCATTTTGTTCGAGAGATGGAAAATGCAAAATATTGCCAGCTCTTCACAAAGAGAACAAGATATGCCTGTGGTCCTATCGAGTCTATGCATCTTGAAAGGGTCATTGAAGTATGGACAAATTCGAAAGGGAAACAGATCCTTCATTCATTGCGCACACTTAGAGAAAATCTGCATGGATTTTGTGTATCTTTATTAAATTGAATGCAGTTTAAAAGGGCAAAGATTAATGAGTACTTGTATGCTTTAATGTATGTACAGACACAATAACATGTAACAAATATAATTAGTATTTTTTTTTATCAACCTAAGTAAGGCATAAACTTTCCAAGTTCATGAAAAAACATGTTATATCCCCACGTGAAAATATATAGCTCAAAAATGCCATTCCATAACGATAATACATCAAAATAAAAATTTAACACAAATGGTCGGTGATCTTTTCTAGGTCACTTATAATTGTGTCAGCATTGAACACAATTAAAGATAGTAAATTCTCGTGATATAATGTAATGCATTCAGGATAGATATAATGCAGAATAAAGAACGTATGTAGAGGGCATTTCTCAAAATTTTTTTTTTTAAAAAAAAATTCACACACGCATATATAGCTCATATGCATGTATATATGTGTGTGAGTGTGTGTACATGTATAAGGGATAGTTTCAGAAATCTCCCTTGACATTTTTTATAATACCGTTTAGTGCTCGTTAAGTTTTCAAAATCTCGCCTACCTTCCTTAAATTAATATTTTAACTCTTTTGAAGGAAATGCAAGAAAAATAATTTTTTTTTGTTCCAATACTATCATTATGTAATCTTATAACAATAACAAGGGACGTTTAGAATTGTCAAGTTAATAAGGAAGGTAAGCGAGGTTTTAAAAACTTTAACATAAATTGAGTGATATTATGAGAAATTTCAGGAGAGGTTTCCAAAATTAACGCCACACACAATATTTGGATTTAATTATAAAGATTCTACTTACTAATTCACATAATAATTGGGGTTTCACATAATAATCAGAATCCACTTAAACATGTCAAATTAAATTAAATGAGACCCTTATATATTTACTAGTATTAGACATGTCTAGTAATTAATTTGAACCAACATAAAAGTTTCCTTGATGACTGAAATGTTAGGACTTGGGGCCGAGGAATGCTATTGGCGGCCTGGCATGGGCTATATCTTCTACAACCAGCAGCCGAGGCTAAATGCGTTTTTAAGTCTTTTGCTGATGAGAGCGAAGTAAGACTTAAAAGGAATCGAATCGGAAGTGGAATACAGTAAAAGGAGAATTTCAAAGCCAAAAGAAAAGAAAAAGTTCAAATACACACGCATTAAATACTCTCCCCCAACCCAGCCCCAGTCGCTGTTTATCTTTTCTTTTGGTTTTTATATATATGTGCGTACTTGTTGCACATAGTAGCAAAAAAGGTTCTTTTCATATAGTTACCAGTACTTGTTTCTGCCGGTACTCCTCCTAGTCCTCCTGCATTAAGAAGAGTTGCAGGAGCTAATAGCCTCCGCTGCTGCTGCTGTTTCTGTTTCTTTCTGGGACTTTTTGCTGCTTTTGAGGACTCTCTCTAGCCGCCTTTCTGTTTCTGCCGCGCGCTCCAGAAAATTTTGCAAGACGTTTTTTGCTGTTTCAGCAGCATTTAAGTTGGCTCCGCGGATTCTCAGATTTTCTTTGAAGTTTTCAATTATTTCTGGAAGAGCATTTAAGTCTTTCTCAGCCTTTTATTTATTGTCTTCCTTGTAACCTACTAGTAGTGTACTTTACCACTCTAGTACACTATTATTCTTGCCAGTTCTTGGAAAGGAGGATTCCTAAACCAGCCACTAGTGTTTTTTTTTCCCGGGCTTCAAGTGTTTTCTTTGTATCAGTAAATAAAGTAGTACTCTTATCTCATTTGCACACAAGTAAATTCTTGCTGCTGCACCTCTCCCGGCCGCCGGGCAAATAAAAAAAAAGAGGGAAAAACACAGAAGGAGAGGTCAAAAACTGGCACGTACCCAATCCACGGAGCCTATCTCTAAGATCTGGGTTCCAGAAAGAGACATCTCAAGACAAGGTATATCAGAAAAAGTGGAAAAAAATGGTGACCTCCGTCCCTTTTCGTTTTTGGGTTTATTAGAATTGTTTAGGAGGAGGGGTGGGCTAGGGGACTTTGTAATTTGGATCTGGGGAATTTTTTGGCTTTCGTTTTCTGGGGAAGAGGATTGGGTAGCTGGGTTTAGTGTGTAGTGGTAGTAGGATTTGTATTCTTTTGTCTCATTGAGTGTCCCTTTTTATGTTTCAGATCTGCCAGAATATTAGTACACGCTTCTCTTTTTAGGGGAAATCGAAGGCAAAATGTTGCCTCAGAAGCAAGCAGAGGAAGCAATTGTCTCCAACTTCAACGAGACCGACCCCGAAGGCAAAGAGGAACAACAACCCATAGAGGATGACCAATCCATTTTTAACGTAAAGAACCTTCTCTGGCACGGTGGCTCCGCTTGGGATGCTTGGTTCAGCTGTTCTTCAAATCAAGTACGCCGCGCATACTCCTTTTTATTTATTTATTTATTATTTCTATATCCACTCACTCTTTAGTAGTAATTCAAAGTAGCATGTGAAATCAAAACTATTCTCCTCCGTATACTTGTTGTTGATATGGGCTTTTCAAAAAACCGCCGAGTGTAACACCAGTACTCTCTCTATATTAACAGGTGGCACAAGTGCTGCTGACTCTGCCGTATTCTTTCTCTCAATTGGGTTTGCTATCAGGCGTAATTCTGCAAATATTCTACGGTCTGGTTGGTAGCTGGACAGCATACCTCATTAGTGTGCTGTATGTGGAATATCGTAGCCGCAAGGAGAAAGAAGGCGTTAGCTTCAAAAACCATGTCATTCAGGTTCCGGCTTTTTTTTTTTTTAACGATTACTGATTTGATTCATCAACACAAGAAAATAGTAGTAGTAGTAGTAACAACCGGTTTTCTCATCTTCTGCTGCTACTGCAGTGGTATGAAGTCCTTGATGGGTTACTGGGTCCTTACTGGAAAGCAGCGGGCCTAGCCTTCAACTGTACTTTCCTCCTGTTTGGGTCTGTCATACAGCTGATAGCCTGTGCAAGGTAAATTAAGTCAGATTTTACCATATGTATGCTACTTACTGTCTGGACTGGACTGGATTGGATATCATCATTAACACCCTTCAGAAGAAAGAAAAGAAAAAACTGTGGACTGGGTTTAATCCAATCTTGCTGACCGTTTTTTTGGTGGTTTTTTTTTTTAATTGGGTGCGCAGTAATATATACTACATCAACGACCGACTGGACAAGAGGACGTGGACATACATATTTGGAGCATGCTGTGCCACCACTGTATTCATTCCCTCGTTCCATAACTACCGGATTTGGTCGTTTCTGGGACTAGGGATGACCACGTATACCGCATGGTACCTCACCATAGCAGCCCTTGTTCATGGCCAGGTACTCTGCTAGCTATATAGCTACTGCCACCCTACATCCTGCTTCTATTCATACCCACCAGTATTTTTTCCATAAGCAGTAATTCGTGTTACATGGAAGGTTTCGGCCTCATACCCGCCCGGGTTTTGGTTGTTTTGGGCAGGTTGACGGCGTGCAACACTCGGCTCCAAAAAAGCTAGTGCTGTACTTCACCGGTGCCACCAATATCCTGTACACCTTCG
Source organism: Coffea eugenioides (assembly GCF_003713205.1). NCBI lineage: Eukaryota > Viridiplantae > Streptophyta > Magnoliopsida > Gentianales > Rubiaceae > Coffea > Coffea eugenioides. Next base: position 2,285,549 of record NC_040040.1, on the reverse strand, counting down.
GCGGACATGCTGTCACTGTGTAAGCCTCCTTTCTCTATTTCCCCCCCCCCCTGTGCTTTTGCTGATCAGCTCTCATCCACATAGTAGTACTACTTTTCCATATTATTTAATTATTCTGTCCGTTCTTCTTCTTCTTCTCTTGTTCCTACGCGGCTTCTCTTTGCAGCTTTTTGCCGGCCAACTTGGGCTTTGAGACTACAGACAGAATAATGGCAGCTACTTTTTCCTTGTTCGCTAAATAGTGAACAACAATAACGTTTCCCCTTCATTTTCCCATTCACGTAAAATAGACCCATAGATTAATACTCTACTGTCCTTTATCTCCAATATCAATTCTGATCTTGATCGTCTTGTCTCCTGGGATTTTCACTGGTGCTCTTAGAAGCTAGGGCATTTTAGTAATTGGCGTCTTCTACCCCGAAATAATACGGTACAACTAAAGCTGCTGGTTTCTTATTTGTTCTTTTGCATTTTAAAGAAACATTTCAAAGTAGAATAAAGTGAATTATAATGATCATAATCTTCAAGTACGGTGAACTGTCATTCGACTGATTCTCAGCTTTTTGTGTTTTTATTCTCGCAAGGAAAACGATGGAAATTCGACAAAATCTGACCTGATCATTGAAAACGTTTAATTACAGAGAAATCATGCATGCAATGTGGAAGCCCCAGAAGTTCAAATACATTTACTTGCTGGCCACCCTTTACGTGTTCACTTTGACCCTTCCGTCAGCTTCTGCCGTGTACTGGGCATTCGGCGATCAGCTCCTCAACCATTCAAATGCTTTCTCCCTCCTTCCCAAGTCAGGCTGGCGTGATGGCGCAGTCATCCTCATGCTCATCCATCAGGTTAGCAGCTTCCTCTCGTCTCGTTCTACTAGATTACATACCCAACGTTTAAAAAAAAAAAAAAAAAAAAAAAGGTTCTGAGGTTAATTCTAATCTTTTATTTGGAAAAAAAATGAATAAATGAACGCAGTTTATCACATTCGGGTTCGCGTGTACACCGTTATACTTCGTGTGGGAGAAGGTGATAGGGATGCATGACACCAGAAGCATTTGTTTGAGGGCACTCGCAAGGTTGCCGGTAGTAATACCGATATGGTTCTTGGCCATCATCTTCCCATTCTTTGGGCCCATTAACTCCGCAGTTGGGGCACTTTTGGTTAGTTTCACCGTCTACATCATCCCGTCTTTAGCACACATGCTTACTTACAGGAAGGCCTCTGCCCGCCAGGTAGAATTTCTCTCTTTAAAGAAAAAAAAAAAAACCACCCGTTCTATATATATATGTGTGTATCTATATGTACATGCCTTGTTATTATTTGACTTAGTCCTATACCTGCACTTGTTGCTCCTTACAAATTTTAATTTACCGTTGACCTCTTTTCTGTTACTTCGCAATTACTACTTCCTATCAAATGTGGCTATATTATGCTCCTTGCTTTTTTGGGCATACGTACCTACATTTGTACATGTATGTATGTGTGTGGGGATGAAAATTTGGTTCGACTCGATTTTGTAGACTCAGTGATCTAAATTTTTTCACATTTTTAATATTTGAATTTGTGAAAGAGTGTGAGAAATTTTGAACCACAAGATTTATATATATATATAGGCAGGGTGTACCGGTGTGTATGCGCCAGGAAAATTGTTCTTGGTTAATGAGCTAATAAAAAGAAAAAGTCAGCTTAAAAAATGTCCTTGGATGCTGCCTCTCTTTTTTAACTCGAGTATTTATTTATTTATTTACGAGGGAAAAGGTGGGGGGTGTTTTTGGTCATTCGAATGGGAGAAGGGTGCGGGGTCCTACTCCCGGTTTTGATGGGGAATCCCATTATTGGCAAGTGGGAATAGTAGTTACTGATGGTACTAGCCAGGGGATGACGATGATGACCATGGGTGGACTGTGAAGAGAGAGAGAGAGAGCAGGAGGAGAAAGCTACAAGGATGGCATTTAAGGCTTTGATTTGGAAATATTTGCTGCCAGCCGGGACGAGATAGGTGGCTGGTCATTTTCATTTAGTTATATGCTACAGTGCTGTGTTGCATTATGTCCGAATGAGATCAGCTGAGCTGGCTCAATTTGTTGACTCTTTTCTTACTACACTCCACCACCGGGATTTTGGACCTTTTCTCTTTTTCCTTTTCTTTTCTTCTTCTTTTTTTTTTTTTTTTATATATTCAGTTGTCCCCTTTTCTCCCGGTGATAGTAGAGATACATATAATACAGGCAGAAGGTGTTAATTAATTATTAGTAAATGAAAGCATTGTGAGTGAATGGCTCTTGACGCATTTTTTGGGATATAATTGCAGAACGCGGCCGAGAAGCCTCCGTTCTTTCTGCCAAGTTGGACGGCCATGTATGCAATCAACACCTTCGTGGTAGTTTGGGTATTCGTAGTCGGGTTCGGGTTCGGAGGTTGGGCCAGCGTGACCAACTTTGTGAGGCAAGTGGCCACATTTGGGCTCTTTGCCAAGTGCTACCAATGCAAGCCTCCTCCGCCAACAGCGGCGCACCAGCCTGCAATTGCCCCGCCGCATCACTGAGTCCGACGAATCGATCACGCGTCTCTTTGCCTCGCCATCGCCGATTGAGGGAGAATTCAGTCATCGAAGGTCAAGTGCGTGCCTTTTTCTGGCCAGCCCTCTTATATAAATTCTGTATCATACAACCGGGGGGAGGCAGAGCAATATTTACCCACCCCCCTATAATGGCTTGTGCTCTCTTTTCTTTTCCTAATATATTTTTTTTAATGGTTTAGTAGTAGATTAAAACAGTGTGTTGAATGTTGATGATTCCTTTGCTACAAAAGCATAGGCTAATTAATTCCAATTGTGGTGGTGTTCATCTTATTTTTTTTTTTTATGGTCTTCATCCACTTTTGTTGGAGTAGAGAATACGTTGCACCATCCTTGTTGGATGCAATTATTACTTGGCATGTTTCCGAATAATATATAGTATTTAATTTTTTGTTACATCTTTTTTAAAAAAAAAAAAAAGAAAAAAGAAAAAGGCATACCATACATACTAATTAAGGTGAGGGAGGGAGTGGGGAATGAGTTAATTAAATGCAATGTGGGCTTTGATCTTTAAAGTTGGATGTAGACATATCCTAATAAATCCCTGCCTTTTGACCTAGCTAGATTCTCAATGTGGGGAAGCGTGGGCCGTGGACCCGAAACCCGCTCACATGGGCTGCACGTTGAACTTCAACCCCCTTGTCACGTGCTGTTCGTTGCCGCTGTAATCCTTCTTTCTTTCTTTTTTTTTGTTATAAATAAATGCAAAAGCTTGACCCAAACCAAAGCTTCTTAGTTGCATCGCAGCGTACACACGTCATACATGTAGCCGGGCCGGGCCTACACGCCACGTATGATGCATGTACGTACCTCCCCTCCGCCTCTTTCATTCTTGATTAATTATCTCCTCCATTCTTTCTTTTTTTTTTTATTTATCTTTTTAAGTAAACATAGATATATATATATGTAGTTTCGTCAGATTTCCGGGTTTAAGGCGTCGTCTTGCTGTCGCCACACAGTCACTTACCATTTTCAAAATTAATCTTCTTCTTAATTTTGAAGGTTGCTGACAGACTTAAAGGTGGTTAGGTACTTTTGACCATCCATCAAACACGTTGTTATTGTTCAGCGAGCATTGCAGAATTATTATATACTACTAGTAGTATCTAGTATTAAGTGTAGTATAATATGCAAGCAACCGTTTGAGTGAAGTGGGAGTGGGGTTCCAATTTTATTACTACTACTTACTAGTATATATATATATATACACACAGCATTCCACCACGATTTGACGATGGGCTTCCACCAGAAAATAAAATTACTACTCTCCTCTCTATGGTTTTAAAATTTCATGTCACTAATGTTAAATCTGTTGGAAGAATTAAAATTTTTTTTTGCTTTTTTTGAGGGAGGAGGGGGTGGGGATCTTGCAGAGTAGGGGGGGGGGGGAATGAATGAATAATAAGCACTATCATATCACCATTACAATGATTTGCATGTGAGGATTATGTAATGAGAGAATACTGCCACAAATCAATAATAATCATACAGGTAGTAATGGAGTACACGCATCAGCATGTGCGAGACCTCTCGATTCCCAGAGAATGCCATGTTATGATGCTAGTAAAGTAATGTCGTGGTGCACTGCAAGGAAGGAAGGAGATCTGAACTAGAAAAAAACCTAACTGTTAATCCACTCACAAATTAACCTAACTTGTATTTGCATCCTCTCTTATTACGCTAATCCACTCGTCGGAGACACCCTCTACCTTCTGTTCTGTACATTTTAGATGCATCGGAGGAGGTCACCATTCCTCATTTATTTGACTTTTAAAGTCTGCCACAATTCAGATTGTCAGCCGTCGCAGTTAACCGTAGAAAAAGTTCGTACTTAGTAGTAACTAAAAAAAACACTCGTCAATAATAATAATAATGTATCCAAACGAACCCATTAATATTAATACCAAGTGACGGTGGGGGGGACGCCAGATCCAAGATTAAGAAAAAGGGGTCAGTGAAATCATACTTGACCTTCTTCTTTTTCTTTAACTTTGGGGTCGCATCTTGATTTTTCCGTTCACATTAAATTGTTAAGACAAAGGTAGTAGTCAAGAAACTGACGACATTTTAATGCAATGCAATGCAATGAAGACAGAGAAATTTGCAATCAAGAAAAGCAACGGGTGCAATCATCACATGCTACCTTACCTAAGCTTCTGATGAGATCAGACCTGAACTCGTACTCTGAATCGGCACTCCAAAATCTTGGTTTTGCCCATTTTGATTTTGTAGGCTGAAAGAGGAAATTGGTTTTAAAATTTTGGGAGCTTTTCCTCCAAAAAAAAAAGTTCTTTTTTTGGGAGTTTTTCGCGGACGGGACGAATTTTGGGCTGAGATTCATGTTTATTAACGGACGTAAGTTTATTAAGATCCAAACTTTGTTATGAGGTGTCTATCAAGTCCGCCATTGGGCTTCTCGGCCTTTTATTGTGATTGGACTGCAGGGCATTTGGGCAGTCCGGTGTCCACATCCGCTGATGTTTGCACAGCTAAGAGATAGCGCTGCTGGAAACCGACTGATGACATCTTTCAGGATGGTTAACGTCCATGAGCTTGTTAAGAGCGCTTTAGCTGGGCAAGTCGTCCAGATTATGTGTCCATGTTTGGATTTTAGCCCAAGAAAAGAGGCGAAAAGATCAGCTTGAGTCTAGTGAAATGGAAATTCTTACCAATGATTAATTTGTTGCAAAACTGCACAGGTGGGAGTCTGGATGGACTGTTTGATTTCATTACCGAGAATTGGACTCTCATGTTTAGGGTGCTATCGAGTCGAGTCTGGTTCGAGTAGCACTATACTTGAGCTCAGATGAGTATATAAATTTTAGTTCGAACTCGACTCGACATAATGGAAATCAAACTCAACTCGACTCGTTTGAGTTTGAGTAAATTGCAAGTCTTATCGAGCTCGAACTCGAGTTTTTCTTTTCTTGTTTTTAATTTTTTACATTTTAGATTTATCAAATTACCATTTTGCCACCTATTACTTTTTTCTTTTACTGGACATTACATCACGTAATTTTATTAAAATATGAACCCATAATACTCATTCCATAATTAAAATATATAATACATAAATATTCGATTAAACTCGTCGAGTACTCAAGTATTTACTTCTGATGATCAAACTCGACTCGTTACAATTAACTTGAGTTTGTACTCGATTTGATTGAGTTTGAGCCAAACTTTTGATCAATCCACTCGCAAGCTACTCACGAGCGGCATCACTTTATAGCAGCACCAGTCATGTTCCAACTTGTCTCCTATGCATGGAATGCCGATGACCATAGTTATGATGTGAACAAAATGCCGCAGGACATCAGTGACCTATGCTCGATTGAAGAAGAAAAGCAGGAATGAAGATACCAGATATTCATTTTTGATCGTTTCGTCTTTTTGGGTACCGCAATATGGTAATGGTAGGAAGTGTGAAAAGCTTCTACTGCCTTTCTTTTGTACTACAGCCATATCCGCTTGAAATGCTGTTCTCTGGGATTCTGTTTTTGTATACCCTGAATATGTAATGAATTGTTTGCCAGGCAAGTTTTTTGCCAAATTTATTTGCTACAAGTTTTTAAAAAACTTTAACTACAGTAATGTCAAAAAACTTCTCAAAATTTTTAAACTATACATTTCAAAATATTCAAAAATTTACACATTTCAAATTTTTTTTTAAAAACTTCTATAGTAAAGTTTTAGATAAACATCCAAAAGACTCACTTGCCAAACGGGTCAATATTACGTTAAAATAAATGTATGTCTAGAAGTTTTCAAAAAATATTATAGTACTTGAACACTTAGATACATTAATTTTTTAACATAAATGTTCATGCATATTTATTACTTTTAAAAATAAATATGTGTTGACGAATATTATTTTATCGTTTCTTAAATTATTCATACATGGATAAATTCACCAATAATACTAATATAAAAAAGCACTGGGCTAATGAGAGGAAATAACATGCACTAATACTCATCAATTGGCTGTCCTTTAGGGATCACGGTCAAGAACGGTTGCAGGTGCAACTGTTCTTAGCGGTTTTGTGCATTTTGCACATTGCGTAACTTTACTTGCACAACGTATCACTTTAGAACAAAATTTTGTGGGCCCCATATACATTGTGAAAATTGAGATACAAGACGTGATTTGGACCACACAATTTTTTGTAATCTTGGCCATGAATTGTGCAGGGACCGTCCCTGTCCCTTATCCGTCTTGTAGGCTTAGAAGTAACATGTACTACTCATCAATGGCAAAGCCAAGCTTTCGAACCCACGAACACAACTGTGTCTAACAATATTAGTGTGTTTGGATAGTAAATTATTTGAAATAATTTTATGAAAAAAATACGTGATGTATGTGAAAAATGTGTCGATGATACAAGCAAGTTAGTGTGTGTAAATAAGATGTAATAATTTACAATCCAAACACATAGAATGAAGTTAACAATGCCCACAGAAGAGCTTGTTTGGGTTCATCTCATTACATCTGATGCAAAATTTTTTAGTTTTTTAATCTAAAAAATTTCTTGTTTTTACTAGTTAATTATTTAGCACATGAGTTATTAATTCTTAATTTTTTTTGTTTAAGTTAACTACTATTTTTTTTTATTTTTGCTTTGAAATTTAATTTAACGGATGTATGATTGGACGTGACTAAATTTTGCTTGTTATTGGAAAAAATTCTTCAAATGTTCTAAATTTGTTTTAATTTGTATACAGTGGGGGTCAAGTATACACTTGCCAAAAGTTTAGAACTAAATTTATTTTTGATAAAAATTTTAAGAACTGAAATTGCACAAAAACTGAACATTAAGGACTAAAACTGCATTTTCCCCAATCTCAAGGAGTTTGTTGAGATTCTAACGTTGTTTAGATACTATTTTGCGCCCTCGAAATCAGCAGAATTCCGCATGAGGGATGACTGGTGACACTACACAGTTACTTTTAGTATCGGATTCATTTACCATAAGCCACCTGGCTCACGATCCGTGCCCCCCTTCCTATTCTCTAATCTCTCTCTCTCTCTCTCTCTCAGTGTAATCTGTGAAGACTGGGGGGTGAAGTCTGTTGGCAGTTTCCAGTGCCCCACACCACACAACCCCTCACTAGTAGCCACCAGTTCTCCTCCAGTCCCCACATATATATGTTCCTCTGGCACTGGCTGACAAAAAGCCCAGGCCCAGAAGCTGATCTCTACCAGTTTGTTCACGAATTATCACCCACCCTTTTTGGGAAATACTTTTGTGGTAGTACCCCTGCTACCTAGTGCGATAGCCTTTGTTTTCTCAGCGGTGATGGAAACTCTGGCAGCTTCATCGGCGAAGCTACTTGTATATGTGGAGAATCAGAATCCGAGAGACAAGCAGACCGGTACCGGTTTTTCGTGCCAAGCTCCGACAACAAGAGCTGCTGCTGCTGCTGCCCGGAGTAGACCAGAAATTCGTTTTCTTGGATACCTGAACAAGCATGCCAACTTTGGTTATTCATCTTCACTTTCACTTTCCTTTCATCGGAAAACCATTCACCCCATTTCTTCTGTCCCTGCACTGTCACAGGTGATCTCCCTTTCGCTTGCTCAACTATTTGTCATCAACTTTCCGTACTATTTATTGCCAACATGTGTTTTGCTAGCACCCTCTCCTAACGGATTTACTAATGCCTTTTCTTGGTTCCTTATCAATCCTCGTTTAAAGTTTCTTTTACTTGATTATATTGTCGCTTTTATTTTCATCTTTTCCTTTTTTTTTTCTCTCGCTTCGACTTGTTCGTGTTACTTTCACGTTATTTATACCTGATCATGTTGATTTTCTAGCTATTATCCAACAATTCTGAAGATTTCTTTTTTCAGAATAACTTTATACCACTCTTCAATTTATCAACCAAAAGGTTTGGTAAAGATTGTTGCTTAACATGGACGATGTGAAGAAATTCGAGACTTTCACTTAAAAAAAAAATCTCTCTGTTACCTTCAAGATAATAGATTCGTAACAATAATTCTTAGTAGGAATCCCCAATTGGAAATCTGACCTTGGCTTAATAGAGTTCCCCCGGAAATTTGGAAACTAGCCTGAAATTTGAATATATTCTGCCATGTAAATTTTAGATACTGGTTCAAAACAATGGAGGGGGAGGGGGGGGGGAGCAAAGCATGGGATAGGAGGAGGAGTGGAGTTGGTAGAAAGGGATGGGCTTTCGGCTCAAAGGAAAAGGGAAGAAGGGAGTGGGAATCAATTTCAGTGGTTTTAATACAAGATCGAGTTCCAGGAAATATATTTCACTTTCTTTGTCGTTCTTGTATGTTTAAACTAAAGTGGATTTCCAGGAAATCGGCTTCGGTGCATCTTTTTATTAATGTCAAACGGCAGATGTTTTGTATAACTAAAAGTTCTTTGTTCCACTATGTACTAAAATGGACTCAGTCACGGTTTCAATATTTTTATGGTATCGTAGTAAATTTTCTGTTCCTCTAATCCCCTCTATGACTCAGCTAAAATACTCTCGGTTCCGTGGAAAAAATTTGACCAAATTACATGCATTTATACGTATGGCATATTAAAAGATGTTCTGATCCCACCAAATCTTCCCATTATGCAGACTCGTGCTGGAATTGAAGAAATTCAGACAAAAGATACAAGTGAGTGAATTTAACTTCTTGGCAGACCTTGTTATCCCCTCTATATTTAAGGGGTAGACCTTTGTCACCGGAATATGTTTCTGTCTAACAGCTCAGTTCAAAAGTGTTCACGTGAAGTTTCAATTAAAGAGGGAATGCTTATTCGGCCAGCAATTTCTAATCGTTGGGGATGATCCTATGTTTGGATTGTGGGAGCCATCAAATGCAATTCCGTTAAACTGGTCCGAGGGGCATGTATGGACTGTTGAAATGGTAAAAAAGAATGTGTATATATGTTCATTTTCTTTTGGCAGTGAATTAGAGGTATGCCTTGATTTGTTAAGACTGAATAGTTAAAGGCTTTATAATCTTTTCATGGACTAGGATATACCTTGTGACAAAGTGATGAAGTACAAATTCATCCTGAAAAGAGGTGATAATACCATCTTGTGGCAACCAGGCCCTGATCGAATTCTGAGGACATCGGAAACCTGGAAAACAATTACTGTTTGTGAAGATTGGGACAATGCGGAACTCCAAACCCTTGTTGAGGAGGACCCTGTTGCACATCAAGAACTACAAACCCTTATTGAGGAGGACCCTGTTGCACATCAACTTATGGAATCAAGAGAGAATTCAGAAAAACTGACAGTCGTAGGGAATCTGCTTCAGCCAAGTGGAGACCCTGAGGCACTGGCCAGCACAAATGGCTATGCACAACCGGCAAAAAAACCACTGTCTGAGAAACCTATGACTGTTCCTGTTGAAAATAAAATTGAACAACATGAAGAAAAAGCGGTTGAATTTAATGAATTTGCTGGTGTAAGCTTTAGTCCTAATCCAAACGAGATTGTAAGTTTAGGAGTAAATGATCACCCGAATTTTAGGAGGTCAGAAAGCACTGAGAATTTTATAGTGCCGAAGGATGAGAAAAAACTTGATACCAGTGCTGCTATGCCTGTTTTAGTACCGGGTTTGACTCCAAAACCAACAGCAGATATTGAAGAATCATCTGCCAGTAAAGCAGATCCACACATCGGTGCTGCTTCATCGGTGGGATCCTACAAGTCTCAGGATTTCAGTGTGCCAGAGGTAACTGCTTAGTGTCAGTCACATTCTTTCTTTGAATTTCATCCTCTTTCACCAAACATGAAGTGATCCTCTTTTGCATCTTCTAGCAATTGGAAATAGAGTAGAGGCCTTATGCTAAGGCAGTTGGTTACGCATTGTGTCTTCTTATTTTAAAAAATAAATACCAGGATGATGCGTTGCAGTCTTATCAACTGATGTTCAAAGCTTGCACCTGCGCTCTGAGAGCGGCAATAGCTTCAATTACTATTATAATAAGCCAAATAAGTATCTGAACATCTGCAGCTAAAATTTTTCCTTTTCATTGCCAAAGGTGTTTATTGATCAATATAGATGGTCAGCAATAAACTGTCTAACCAATAATTCGATTTTTATGGCACAACGGTTTCTATAGATACAAGCAGACATAGACTTGATGGGAAAGAATCGCCGAAAAGGATAACAATCACAAGAAATTATTTGACGGATATGTTAAGGAATAGAAAAAGTTTGGAAAAAAAAAAAGAATAACAAAATCGTCGTTTTTATTCTATTTTTATTTGAGTTATTGATTCAATTTTCACATATCTTTACCCTATCGAAATTTCTTTTTGTAAAGAGAATATTATTTCGTAATCGACATGCAATCTATATCTGCAGAATAATGCACCTTGATTTCATGTATAGCCTGTCATATTTAGTTTGTTGCATCTCCATTGTACTAGCAACATCCTTGTGAAGATTTGTTGCTTCTGACTTGATGGGATGAGTCTAAGCTAGAAAGCTAATATCAAATACAATCTCATTGAGCACCATCTTGCAGATTAACCTTGTTGTCTGACGCATATGATGACATTTTGCTCATCTGAACAACTGAAATTGCAGCTAAATTTGAAGGAAGAGCCTGATATTCACTACCCAATTTCTGAGGAAGAAACTGAGACGTTATTGTTAAATGACAACCTTGAAATGCATGGCAAAGGACATCTGCAAATGCCGCAGTTATCTGAAGAAAAAGACCAGCCTGACTGTACTGGGGAAAAAGACCGTGTCCTGGATAATGACATTCAATGGGGTCGAAGAACTCTCCAACAATTCCTTATGAATTTGGGCTTGTTATGAGTTGTAACGTATTGGTGGAGCTACAATAAGGTAAAATATGTAACAAAGCCTATTAGTTAGAAATTATTGTTATCCCATATGAAGGGATGCATGTAGTAGTCATTGTGTGTATAGGGACTTAATATATGGTCCCAGACTCCCACGGATGATTTCTAGTGTAGCTCATGGAATGGGCTGGGTTGATGAATTGTGATTCCAGTTTGTATACGAATGAAAGGTCCTATTGCTAGTTACACATACATGCCTCTTTTCATTAAGGCTCAGATGTTGATGCTGGGATGCAAACTGCAAGTGGAGCAAGAAAATGCATACTTCCTTAACTGCATTACTTTTTAGAGCCATTCGTATACCCCCGTCATGTTAGCCATACGGGCATGGCACTCATCAGCCAATCGGTCTCAAGAAATTTCAGGGCCTCGCGGTTTCTCTCCGCCTGTTAAAGATTTTTGGATGTTTCTTTCCACCGCCTATCAGGTGAAGACCCAGTCCTTTTAGGTTCTTTTGCAGGACTACTCTTTAGAACTTGCATCCGAAGGATACAAGCAGTCCTTTGAGGTTTGACTTCATCATGAAATGGAGAGTGCAAATGCAAGTGCAACTGTGTAAGAATTACTCGAACCGAAGATCCTCCTCCAAGCTACTTTTCCTAACCTAGGTCTTTTAAGGGAATCTAGTCCGTTAATTGTTGGTGCGTACTAGGAACGTTCTTCTTAATTTATGTATCAGCATTATAATTGGAGATAATTTCATAAACCTACCCTGAGGTATCTGACAATTTCACTGAGTTCCTTTGAGATTTTAAAAATTACACACATCTCTCCAGATTTGACACTTTTGTTAGCCAAACCTTAGATTTGGTCGATTTTAAATGAATATCCCGAAATACCGACCATATAAAGCTCAATTACTTTCTAAAGCAATAATAATATATTTAGCATTTATCTAAGATAAGATTATCAAGTTTTCAATATTAAATTTATTATTTGATAAGCAATTGTCTACCAATTATGATAAATCACTTTTAATTATGCTTTATTGGGGATACATATTTTTCCTAAATTGGAGAACAAACTACCATCATAATTATTTTAGAATTTGTGCATTTTTGGATTAGTGAAACTACCATAGTTTGATAGTACTTTTGGCACTTTTTTTTTTCTTGAGTTATTGTTGCTTTTGATATAAAACAAAAAAAGATTGACAAATAAAAATCCTAAACTAGCCTTTTACTTACTAAAAAAAATATTCTTAAACTACTTTTTTTACTTCAAGAAAACCATCATAACTTAAAATACAATTTCTAGTAGTACCACCACATCATACTGCTATAACTCATAAACATAAAAAAGATATTTATAAAGAAATACACTTGCACTAGTTTAACTCTATATGCTTATGACCGATTTCTTATAAACTTTATATATTTTTTAAGTTCTTCTCAATCTGTGCCCAAACTTTTAAATTGTACTGATTATTATAAAAATCAATTCAAAATAAGCAAATAAATCATACTCTACTATATCACAATTAGAAAATGTAAAAGATAAATACAATTAAATTTATTATAATTTATAGATAAAATATTGCATAGTCATCCAAAAAATAAGTAAGAGAGAATATTGGAGAAAATGGAGAGAGAAGAAAGTGACTTTTGTTTATTTTTTAAAAATTTTTGAATTTCATTTATTTGATATGTCAATTATGTATCAAGTGAGGGTTAATATAATCTTTTTACAATTATTAGGGGAGATAAGTGATATTTTTAAAATTTCAAGGGTGCTAAATGATATTAGGAGAAACCTCAAGGGAGGTTTTTGATATTATCCCTTAAATGTATTATCAAAAAAATTATTTTTTTTTAGAGAATATGTCTTCATTCCAATATTGCGCTTTTTTTTATGTACCTTTTTGTTTTCATAACAAATCTAGTTAATCCCTTGCACTTTTGAGAACTTGGCCAACATAGTTTTGTAGTCAAGAATTGTGGGATGTTAACAAGATTGAAAGACCTTTTAATAGTTTTCATATCATTAGCCAGCACAATAAGCATAAAATTTAGAAATTCACAGACACTTTGGTCTTTGAAAACATTTCATATGAGTTTGTAAACAAAATTTTAAATATGTTTTTTTCCTACTTTAAGAAATTCTAACAATTTGAAAAACTCCTCAAGTTGGCTATAAACACTTTATAGTAAATTAATACATTATTTTGGCTTCAAAGCACCATAACTATACTCTTAAAAATAAATTATTTATACCTTAAAGCACATACTATTATATTATAACCCACTAAAATTGCGCATTCACACAATTGGTCTATTGATTTCAAGCTTTTCTTAATATACTTTTAATTTTGAAAAAAAAAAAGTAGAACAACAAAGGGCACTTTTGTATTGAAAATATCTTCTCTACCCAAAAATGAGGCTTTTTTTAAAGTGATATATCGAAATGGGTTAACAATGTTACAAAAGGTCCAGTAATATTTTTTAGAAGTTCAGATGTGATAGGTGAAATTGTTAGAAACCTCAAGGGAGGTTTTGAAATTATCCCTTACCAAAAAAAAAAATGATGGTAAAATAACAAGAATGAGCTTCGTTTGAATTAAACTACAAACTTGGTAAGATTTCAAGGCTATAATTAGGATTGCAAATATATGGAACCGCTTGCGAGCAACTCGAGTTTAAATTCGATTCGGGCTCGGGTCGAAATTAAGTTGATCATGTCAAAATCAAATTGAAAAATACTAAACTCGTTAGCTCGTTGACTTGAGTTCGATTTTATATATATAAATATATATATATATATAATTTTTTATCTTAATAATAAAATTACATATATATATCCCTAATATTTTATTATATATTAAAAAATTATTATTTGAATTATTTTTTAAAATAAAATAATTATTTTTTTTATTTTTTTAAGCTCGAACTCGAGCTTTACATTTTGAATTGATCGAGTTCGAGCTTCATAAACCTAGAATGAGACTCAACTTAATTAGGCCAAAACTCGTCTTAGGTCAGCTCGTTTGCATCGGTAGCTATGATCATGCAATGTCAGTTATGATTAACCAATGAAAAAGAACAATAGGGAAATCTCTCTGAACAGGTTAATCCCCCTTGTAGATTTATGATTTTTGAGTACCAGAGAGTACAAAATGATCTGCACATACTTCAGAAGTTGACAAACTGATTGACTTAGACTACTGATGGGGACAAGTAGTATTTAAACCCTCCAGCCTGAAAAGACAAATGAAAAAATAATAACAATTTTTTTTTCCCGTTTTGGTGCAAACCTAAGATACAAGACTCCCGCTGTACATGATCCTCATCTCTCAGAAGACCTCAAGACTGCAACCTGAAAGCTGCAATTTCAGTCAGCAGCCCAGCCCAGCAACTATCCAATTTTCAAGTTCCTTCTCGAGACGACCTCAATTAAGCGGATTTAACACCGTTTTGATGCTCTGAAGTTATTGCAAGTCGCAAATCATGAATAATTCTTCCTTCAAGCTTTCTTTCTTTGACTTGGGGGCAACCTATATATGCAAATACAGATGCAAGTAAATACCTGTACTTCCCCAAGAAACCCAAGCTACAGAGACTCTGTCCACTCTACAAGTCTGTTGAATGTTCTTAGGACATGCACCAACATGATTATGACGCTAGCCCATTATAAGCATCCGCCTAAAATTGACAAAGACAATCACTAGAGGTACAATAAGATATCCACATTTTACCAAAATTCATGATCTCCAATGACTGTTTTATGTACACTGTTATGGATTATAAACACATTAGAAGCATTAGCTTTATTTAGCCAGTCATTTCTCACAATTAAAGACACTATCAAGTAGAAAATTTATCTGATAGAAAATGGACAAATCAATAGTTCAACATCCAAGGCTTACATCCTCTCCCCCAGCCAAAACCCAGCCTCTTGTCCACTGACCTAATACCAAAATAATTGTCCCCTTCAAGTAAAAGAGATGATAATCAAACCACAAGAACGTGAACTTAGAACCTTACTAGGATATTGGCTCATTTATCCAATTGGCAATTGACTGCAGACGAACAAGCACTCCCCTGTGACAAATCAGCAACTCATAAGACATTTTCAGTATGTAGATGACAAAAAATAGCCCACTAGGAATTAAAGTAAATAAGGGGAATTATAACTTGAACAGAAATGATGCAACTTTCACCATGTTTTCAGTGTATTCCAACAAAAAGAATAGGTAGAAAAGAGAGTACTGCTAATTTCAGTTTTGTCTAATACAATGTACTACTATATGTCACCACAAACTAGTTACTTAGGAAACAATAACACATTGGTCAGCCACCTCTTAGTCAAGATTGTTATAATGAAAGCAAAGCTCATAAAATGCATTTGCTTGATAATCTGGATAGACAGAACACAAAGGAGAAGCACCACGATAATCAAGAAAGCAACCAATACCACTGTTCCATACAGGACAAATCATAGGCTGACAGCAAAAGAGAATAGGGAAAACACCCACAAACAAAAAGGACAATTTTTTCCCCCTGCAGAGAGCAAGAGAGGAGGGGGGCAGTGGAAGTATATTACCACCATATGAATTCTTGGATAATGGGCAGAACATAAGGACTCACCAACAAGTCCTTACCTCTAAAACAGGAAGGATGAAGTATAGCCAAGATGCAGTAGTGAACACCAAGCCAGTTCACTCCACTTCCACAGTAGTTTGCTCAACTTTTGGAGCGACCCAAGATCCAAGAAAGGAGTGGTTTATCTTCAGATAATCACAACTTGTCCTCTTGCAATTTTAGCATATCCCCTATCCAAGCATTGCCTATGTTTCCAACCGATAAATGACATCAATCATAAGTAATATCATCAGAAATTCCCACCTCTGATGTATTTTGTTTGATGCCATTTTGGACTGGCCGTTGCTCATCAGATCCAGGATTAACTACATCCCATATGAAACCATTCTCATTTAGTGGCGATAGCTTATCAGATTCTTTATCCACAGCTCGAGAATGACTTGCATTGTATGATATGTATTTATCTGCAAATACCACACCAAGAATACATCATCAAATCTCCCATACATTTTATAATGTAACTGGAAAATTAAAACTGTGTACTTCAAGCTTCTATATCCCATGGTGTGCTCCAGACAAGAAATTTCATCTTATTCAGATATTAGATGCTATGAAGCCACAAGTGCTGTAAAACCAATAATTATGATGAAGGCAAGAAGAGTGCTCAGCAAAAGAAGACATCACTTTGTTCAGTTAATGGATGGTGTGATATGCAAGTGCCAATAGGGCTAAGAATCGACACCAATAATGTTACAAATGAAAGCCCATGGTAACATCTGTAACAGAATCATATATAGTCATTCAATTACAGCATATTTAGGTTTTGAAGAAGCTGTTATTCTTGTGTTGACCTCATGACTTTTCAGGTCATAATCCTAGGAAAAAAAAATTATTTGCACCATTATTGAATAATCACATGGCGATTTTGACCACCAAGAGATCAGAAAACTGTACTTATTCCCAAAAGTCAGTGCACATTTCTGACAACCAGGTTAAAGTATTCCATGTAATATACACCAACTCTCTCGCACAGAGATAAAGCATGTTTTAACTGGTTGCTTCAGAATTGGAGAATGTGAATCCCCCGGCTGACTTGGTGGTTGCCTGCATCTTTGTTATTTTCTAAGATAAAGATGAACGGATACAAGGAAAAAATGGAGGTGTAAATTTTAGGTGCATAATAACCTACTGCTCATAACAGGCCACTGAGACTACCAAAGAATGAGATCCCAAATATTTGAGCCATGTATTTATGTTTACAATAAAAAACTAAAAATGCATTAGAAAATAAATATGTACTGCTGTCAAGAGAATCCAAGAAAGCAAGGAATATATAAATGGGCCATTACCAGCCAAATTACGAAGAGCATTCTCTGCAGCCTGTTGCTGAGCATCCTTCCTCGTCTTACCCATTCCAAAACCAATCTTTTCACCAGTAAACAGGACCTACAAGAGTATTCAGCTGCTGAGCTTAGCCTAAAGTATCTCTTGAGATGTAATATGCTACAAAAGCTATATACCTAGAGAATTTCATATAACATTCACCTTAATTAACAGTTTAGTTTTCACCAACTCAACAGGACTTTAGGTTCCTAATATCCATAGTGGTAAAGTAACAAAAGAAACATCTCTACGATTTAAATTTGTAACTGCAGATAACCCAATTGTGGGGAAACAACATTCCAATTCCATTTCAACAAGATAGACAAGCATCTATCCACCGCCGCTCCAGATTAGTGTTAAAAAGCAATTTAAGTAGATACTTGTTGAAGAATATATCCATATCCAACTCACTCACAAAAGAACATAATTATGACCCAGTCTACTTACCTCAAATGAGAATCTTAAATCCTCACTGGTGCTCACTAGAGTCCTGAATTCAACCTAAAGAACAATAAGACAACATGCATTGTCATACGTACAGAGCAACAACTGAAGTACCTGCAACTAGGGAAAAGAACAAGCAAAATTATTAGTGTAGCGATTCAGACACCTTAGAGTTGCATCTTCTTCCAATTTCTTGCAGGACACCGATAGAGAGAGATGGTAAGCTGTTCCACTTTGCACTTTCAGGTTGTTGATCACTGACATTTCCAGATGATTGATTTTGAGAGCCAACAACCCCTAAAAAAGAAGAGGATTATATTCTATTTCAGACACTTTATCACAATATTCTTTCAGTTCAAGACAAGAAGCAGATCATAAAGTTCAGCTTACCTATGAAAATGGTGACTACTTAACTAACCCGCTAAACCTTAAATGAAATCTTGTGATGAGAAAAAGCTGAAAATCTCTAGAAAAATGCATAGCCACATCTTGTATTGACAGAACCTCAACTATCACACAGATACAATAAAATAGACTCTCTATTCCCTCTTTCTATGATTCACCTCCACCTCCCTTATTTGTTGCATTAAATGAATAATAACTACATGCACTGAATCCATGTCATCAGAAGTATGAGGAGAGAAAGAAGACCTAGTACTTGCATACATTATTCCAACAATAGAAGGAACTTTCTCATTTGGATGGCTCAAACCAACCTAACTTCCCTTGTACAACACCCCAAACTGCAGTAATAGACAATAATTCTGGGCTTTATTATATTTGGAGTAGTGGTAAGCCCCTATCTAATACAATACACTTCTAAATATCAACAGCAAAAGAAAATCACAAGAACGTCAATAAGAAAATCCAAAGGCATTGGATAAGATTTCAGCTACCTGTGGAATGGTTGGACAATTGAAAATTCTGTCTCTGCCCTTCTTGTCTCGAGCTCAACTGTTAACATTGTCACCTTTACCCCCAAATTGAATGCACAAAACTTGGAAGATAATATGGACATAAGGTAAGAGAACAAGGAACCAACCTCTTCATTCTTCACTTGCGCTAGATGTGTATGCAATCCTGTGGCATTTGATGCTG
The DNA here is from genome assembly GCF_003713205.1 of Coffea eugenioides. Taxonomy (NCBI): domain Eukaryota; kingdom Viridiplantae; phylum Streptophyta; class Magnoliopsida; order Gentianales; family Rubiaceae; genus Coffea; species Coffea eugenioides. Next base: position 2,266,650 of record NC_040040.1, on the reverse strand, counting down.
AAGGGCCATGGGTATGTAAATAATGACGGCCATGATGTCTATCATGTTTGAGTTCATCAGATTCTTCAAGAAATCCAGAGGATCGACCATTAGGATGTCCAATATTGCCATCTTCTTCCCCTAACCATCCTCCCTGTGAAGGCAGGGCAGGATGTTGTCCCGCTAACCTAGATAAAATGGGAGGTTCAGCTGAATTTTGATACTTCGCATCTTGGCCACGACTTAAGATGGGGAATCTTCTGTTCACATCAGGATCAGATTCGGACATACTGCTATCCAGCCTCAATGGAGCTCCAAGCAAACTAGGTTCTGCAAAGCAATCCAATAAGAATTGGCTTCACAAATACACAAATCAACAGCATTACAGTTCATGCTTTTAGAACTGAAAGCCACACGATTTTATAAATTAAACAAATACTTTCAGAAGGTGGCACTGCTCTAGTAGAGGCTGGACCGACAACATTTGGAATTGATTCAGCAGGTAGCTGATGGTTCCCAGGTTTCAGCTCGACACTGTTGTTTACAGGATAACCACCAGAATTCAAAAAGCTCTTCTCATCCTGGAATTTTAGAATAGGGAAAGAATAAAATAAAAGTTAGACTCTGAAAGAAAAAATCAACCACAAGATGATTGGAATATACTATTTCTCAAGCTCAGAGGGATCATTTTTGCAAAACTAGCTTAAAAGATCATGGAGGAATTATCCCATGCGTACTTAAAAACTTTTCATGAATAAAAGTATTGCAAAACATGCACTCATTTTCTTATATCAATCTTTACAACATAATTAAGTAAAATGTATCTGGACAGACTTTTTTTATATAGCAATAAAGTTTTCTACAGCATGAGATTCTTCCAAGCAGAGAGAAGCATGTAATTAGACAACGCTGTATTAACTACTGACCAAGTAGTTTAATCTTTGTGCAACTTCAGGACCACTGATTCCCTCAGAAAAGGGGGCACTTGGATTGCCATTTGATGCAAAACCAGCATCCTGCCAGCAAAACAGCATTCTAAATAAAAATCAACCTTCATCCAACAAAGAAAAATCATGAATAGAAAGTTTTACAGATTAAATACCTCTGACATCAAATAGTTGCTCACATCAGGTGCAGAAGGTAAAGTTACAACCTCGTCTTCATAGTAGACTTCAGAAATTTTTTGCAGTAAATTTTCATCAAACTCTCTGATTAAAGGGCACATAATGAACTTTAGAATGGACGTCCACATCACTGGTATATCATTAAGCAAGTTACAGTTCAAGAGACACATACTTAAAAAAGCCACCTCTGACATTGCATGCAACATTCCTTGCGACACACAAGACTGGAACTGCATTTGCCATCTATCAAAATAATTTCCGTTAGCATTGCCTCTCCAGGATCACATTTTTAATTGACATCATCTGAAGAAAACAGAAATGCAGTACCTCTGCTTGTGGAGCATAATATGGAGTAAAAGCAGGCACTACATGAACACGAGGTTGGTCTTTATCCTCCCATACCTTCAGACGGTCATCAATCACCATTGCCATTTTCGGATGACAATTTCCTCCTTGGAAAACATTGACTAGAGATTTCCTGGCACCTGTAAGATAGAAATATATTCCTCAAACAAAATTGAAAATGAAAAAAGAGGGCACCATAGAGAATTTGAAAAAAGCAAGAATAAGCTTCACATGACAAAGATCAATAGTAGTTTGTAAAACCATTTAGTCTGCTGTGATGAAAAGAATGTACATCATAATGGAGATATCAATATAAACTTCACCCGAAAACCAACAATGACTACCACTAGTTTCACCAGGCACTAAATTGAAAATCCCACCAAAAAACGAAAAATAGGAGCAGAAAAAGAAGCATCTAATCCTTGAAGTCTAAAAGCTCTTGCCAATAATTCTCTCACAAAATGGCAATGTACTAACCTGATTTGACGCATACAACACGATCCAACAGTTGCTTTGAGCTAATCAAGTGTGCCTCTGGATCAAGCAACCTCCACATCTCCAAGGCATAATCTCTTTCCGCCATAGTACAAACATACACTTCAAACCTTTTGCGACCTTTTGCTGTCAAGTAACTTTTCAAATCTTCCCAAGCAGGTCGCAGTCTAACAAGGACACTAGTATCACGGATCTGCAGAAGGAAACAGCCAAATCCGGATAAGGTAATAACAAGACCCGATCCAAAGATACCAAAAACAGGTAAAACATAAATGGTATTACATCATATCAGCAAGATCATCACCTAGAATTGCTATTTACAAACGGTCTCACATCATGTCAACAAAATTATCCCCTAAAATTGCAACCAGAGGTGATGGTTGACATTTGGCAGAGGCCTGGCACTATACTTAAACTAGGAAGCATGATGCCCATGTACAGCAATCCTTATTTGCCAAGATCTCAGCTGCATGCCCAAGACATAACTTTCTGATAATTTTATACACTTTGAAGTAAGAATGATGTATGTTAATGAAAGAAATATCAAATTTCAGAACAACATTTTTTAACCATCCAGACGTATGAATTTGATATATAGCAAAGAGGCAAAAAAATAAAATTCACACTAACAATCTTTCAAATGATTTGCATAAACCTATAAGTTACTAAAATTAGGGAAACTAATTAAAACATTTAAACCTTATTCTATCACGAGAAAAGTTTTGAATTAAACCATGGAAAAAGAACAAAGCTCCTACAATATGGCTGAGAGACCATAATTAAATTTGTTTTTGTCTTTAAACATTATTAAGTTACCTAGTATTAAAATATGACAATATCAAACTTCCAATTGGAACACTGTCTCGCTACTGTTCCAAGATATGCAAGAAAAATGGCCAAAAATATTTAGAAAAATAATCTAGTTCACATTTTACTAAACCAAAATTTTCTTTCACCATTTTTTTCCCGGTTGGTTTCTTATTTGAAAGGAAATTACACTATGATTCAAGAGAGCACAATTTGATGACATTACCCATGCATAATCAAGTAAATGGTTATCCAAGCATTAAAACAACAATGTGCAACCTGACGCTAAAGTTCTACTTTAGTACTTGTACTTGAAAGGTTTTAGCTCCCTGAGTTACTAAAGACTTAAGCAACAAGAATTAGGCATTAAGCTATCTTGATAGGTCTCCTATAAAAGAATGAAACTCCCTAAAGGCCATTAAGGGGAGTACTAATCACAAACTACGTCTCTGATCAGGAAATCTGGGCCTTGTTAACCAGTGGTAGAGGTCTGGCTAATGAATCACTAATTATGGTTAACAAAGAAATTGAATCTTGAAAATCCTCGAATAATAAAGACACTCCTTCAATTTAGTAAGTTACATCGGCATCATTGTACTCTATACTTATGGTCAAACTAAGCATTCAATGCAGCATTTGATTATCAATTCTATAAGCAAACAAATCAGTGATATCACCAAAACATTAAAAACATGAAGCATTAAGTTTGATGCTATCACCAACTCTAACCTCTGGATTAATGCGAGTAAGAACAATATTCTTCTCTGGCAGTCTAATAATTGGCCGAACAACTTGCTGCTCATGACCATCAGATAACTGGGGCACCTCTTCTTGCTGAGCTTTATATACTTTCCCACCATCAACAACAGAATCATTCTCCGTGTACTGCTTCAACAATGCCCTGTCCTCTATGTACCGCTTCATCTCAGCAGACATCCCTGATGAACGAATTGGGTCTATTTCACGTGCAATCCAACCCCGCAAAGCTTCAATTCTGTCTTCGAAAGACTTCATTGTGTTAGCGACAATGAGAGTCTCATCAAGATCGAATACGATTGCTAGACACCGTAGATTCAACATCCCTAAACAAGCGTTGTATAAACCACATGGCACTGAATAGCACCAAAAGCAAGGAAACTTCTTCAGCTTGCTTGGCATTGCCACTAAATGCACCTCTTCATTCCCAGCCACAACCACTGCTGTCTGAGATATCAAGAAAGCGAGTAAAATTTGATCAACACTAGCAATAAATAAGAAACAGAAGTCCCTCATAAATACAGCTTTAAGGTGTCTGGTCATGATACATGAAAGTATGACCAGACCAACTGACCCAAAAATCATCCAACATAAAAAAAAAAGGAAGGAAAGCCGCACAAACAATGTCATATCACAATATGAGCAAAAAATTATTGATGATAAATAGAATAACTGGTACAAATTGACAAACAAACGACAAATCACAAACTTATTCTTCATGACACAGGCCAAAGGAAATATGAAACCGGGAAACATCAAAGTGTGATAAGCAGCATAACAACCTCCAGGAATTAAAAACCTATGCGGCACAAATTCAGATATGGATATGGAATTATCTGGTTTTCTCCTCGACGATCAGTACATCAATAATTTTTGCCAAAATGATGACCAATACAACAATGTGACATGTACTAACATTAGATACAGTCAAGATTTCACCAGTGCAGAAACATAAGTAGGAAATTAGGTAGAGATGATATGAATGTGGAAGATAACGTAGAAAGACATAGTAGCTTGGAGTGACCTTCAGTTCGTAGAAGCAAGAGGCGTGAAGATTGATCAACTGAGACTGATCGGATGTGGGAATTGAGCTGGGGGGTTCAAGTTTGCAGCGAACAGGTGAACCAGAGATTGTCTGGAGAACAGAGAGCGGATGGCAGCGCTCGCTGTTGGGGGAGATGTGGTGAATGCGTATCTCGTTGTTTGGGAACTGGAAACTCTCATCCTTCACTGCAACACTATCCAGCTCTCCCAGGCACGCCTCCCCATCATACACCACCACCCTTCTTATAAACCCTAAACGGCTCATTTCTTTTTTTCTTTTTTCTTTGCAAAAACAACAAAACTTTCCAATCCACGACCAATTTTATCAATCCTGATTGAATTTCTGCGAATGCCGTGACTGACTTTTGGGAGCTATACCTTGTTAACTCTTTCTCCCTCTAGGTTTCCCTCTCAAGAGAAACACACACACACTCTCTCTCTCTCTCTGTGGCAACCCCCTCCCAGTGTCCCTCCTCTACCAAAGGTTTCAAAATGAGGCAAGGATTGGGGATTTATAGTGGGGGTAAGAGGGCTGGGTATATATAGAGTACTGGCTTTTGACATATTTACGGAAATGCCTAGGTGTGAGTTTGTACGGATTTTATCCAGTGCAGCGGCAACAAATAACTAAAAGTGGGGAATGAGGCAAATTTTTTTTGTTGGGAGCCTTGTTGCCATAGGGCGTGGGGATTAGGTGCGAGTGAGAGTTTGTGCGCGTGGCTCTTGTTAAGACTTCACGATAAACCATGATGCATCGACCCGTCCATCGCTCAATTGAATTCTTAGATTTATGTGTAAGAGGTTGTGATCCGCTCGCCACCAAAGTTTATTTGCGTGGGTTTGTATCAGATTATCCTATTGACTAACGCCACTCAGTAACATCAAGGGATACATCTTGTGGTACGTCGCATCACAACGGTCCCACCAAGTTTATAGTAACGAGAAGAGCAAAAAATCTGAGTAGCCACTAAATTTTGTGAGTAACGATGATTTGGCCATTCAACTATTATTAATGATACGTTTTCACTCACTAAATTGTAGTATAAAAATAAACCATTTCGTCTGATTCTATCATTAATTTTGTTAGATATAAGAGTTCACACGATTCACGAAACATACTATTAACAGTTATATATATGACAGAATCAACGGTAAAATTAGACAGAATGAATCAAAATTTACACTTTTAATAATTTAGTGGATACAAACGTACTGCTAATAATTGAGTGGCCAAAACTCCACTGTTTGAAAAGTAAGGTGACTAATGACTAAATAAGATGCTCTAACGAACGAAATATCATGGGCAACGAGATCAGGCCAAATCTCGTGGACTGTATTCCTTTTTTTTTTTTCTCTTTTTTAACCTCCTTATTTTTTTTGGCTGATTATGAATAGGTGATTCGAATGTAAAAACTATAAAGCTTTGTTTGGATCTAAAAATTTGATGAATGATTTGAAATTTATCCAAATCGCTTTAATAGTTTGGATTGCTTACGAGATATTTAGGTTTGTAATTCATTAATTATCAAAATATATTTTAAACACTAGAACAATTAATGATTTATAAATTAAAATACCTTCTAAATAATCTAAACAATTAAAGGAATTTGAAAAGATTTCAAATCCTTTGTTAAATCCTTCAATCCAAATGCAGACTAAATGTTTTTCACTTTTCCAAACTTAAGGATGGGAGCGGATCAGATACCTTAAAAAATATCTCTTATCGAACCCTAGTCTACCTATCTAAATATTTTATCAAATCTTATTGAGTAACCCTACGGATTTTAATTCCCTCTACCAAACTCTCCTACTTGCATGTTCAGATTACCATCTGGTACCCTCTACCCACTAAGCTGAATAGTTTAAAAAAAGGAAAATTAACTTTTATCGAACTAAAATCAATATATACATCATATTGAATTAACACACTGCATTGAGTTTTAAACTTGGGTAAAGCCATAAAGTTTGCAGGAGAAAAATCTAAACATTTAATGAATAGTTGAATCAATATTATTATGTTTTTATTCATAATTGCTTTCATTTGTGCTAGGTTAGAGTTATATACTATTGGGTTATACAGTTAAGAAACATGTCATCGGACTATTGAATTGGAACCTAAGAATATATGTACATACACATATATATAAATATATAGTCAGGTATTGGAATTTTAGGGTCCTCTTACCAAATCAATGAATGTAGTTCACGAGAAATATCTAGACGAAATGATGCTTGCAATAAAGTTGGGTTCATCAGCGACATTTGTTAGAATTTGATACGCAATTATTATATGTTCTAGTATAATTTTATCTCAGTTGATTCAAGGGAAAACCAAAAAAAAAAAAGTTAATTATTAATAGAGCGACAGTTTAGAAACTAATAGCAATTAGTTCCTATAAAGGCTATCGTATTATACACTCTTTAGTAAAGTTTAATCAGTATCACGCGCATAAAATCTCATGTAATTAGTAAAGTTTAATATTATTGTGTTTTTATGACATCAGATGGCAAGAACTTATATCGCCAACAAGTACAAAAATTGAGATTCATCACCGTCCACCAATATTCAAATTGTAGATCTCATTTTAAACATGCAAAACATATCTACCATGATTTTGTTCCTTCCATTCTAATTATCTACTTTAGTTGTCTATGATAATTTTAGAAAGTGCCACAAGTACCTTATATGGTTTTCAACTTATATAGATTAAAGTAGGAATAGTTTAAAGGTTGTCGATAAAAGAAAGGAAATTTATGGCTTTTCAAATTGTAATATGACACCTTTTTGTAATTCATTTGGACATCTTCGGTTACCCTCTTACGCTTACCCACCATTTTTTATCCTACATAACTCACTATTTGTTTGGTTCACCAAAAATGAAGACAACCAACCGAACCCTATTCCAATTAAGACGACGAAACAAATTCCTCCACATCAAGATAATTCATAACTTCTAAGCTACAAAGTACATATATTTGCTTTTGGCAACGCGACCAAAAGATTTTGCAACAAACAACTACTCTCCCTGTCCCTGTTGATAGTTTTAGTGTTTTTTTTCATACAGTTTAAGAAAAATTAGTTGGCTTTGTTGGAAAAGTATTTAGCCTACTATTTTCCTAATGCCCTTAAGTTAATATTAATAGTATGACCAATCATTATACTTTTACACTAATTTTCGAATTCAGATTTCAAACTTCAACTTTATAAAATAGGCTCCAGCTCTGCAAACCACTTGAAGACATCACAAGCGGAAATGACGCGAAAATCCTTGAGCAGAGAGGAAAACAAACGTTTGGATCCGTAGTCTTTGTTCACCACGTTTAGTGTCGGGTATAAGCCACGCAGAAATCCACTGATTAGATTTCCAAATAGGAGACCGGTAGAACAAGTCGTCAAGATCAGGCGAGCAGAAGATACAACTTTTAGCCATTCTCAAGGAGGATCAACACAAGACCAACAATTGGGAATTTTGGACTCTTGGCTTCATCTGGGAAGCATTTGTGTCACACTTTGAGAAGTATCCAACCCAGCTGACATCGCAAAATATGCTGACATCTTGCCCTTGTCCGACCGTGAGGATGTTATTTGCAAGCCACCACCGCCTGATTGCCTAGAGGTATGCGGTCTATAGACTCCCGGAGCATCAAGTAACTGCTCATTAAGGTTAACCTCCTCAGAGAGCATCTTAAGCACTTGCTTCATTCCAGGCCTTTGATGAGCAGCTGCTTGGGTACAGAAGAGTGCAACTTGGATGAAGCGTATAACTTCCTCTTCTGGATATTCTCCCAATTCTGGATCAACAATCTCTAAAATCCTACCTTCTTCTCTTAGTTTCCAGGTCTGAAAGACGTGTTGGCAATCTAGTCAATATACAAGAACATTGATGCGTACACTATTATTCTAGCAAAACCCCTTGCACAGATTCAGCAACCAACATTACAACAGACTTGTGTCTATGAGATGAAAAGCGCAATAACTGATGCTAATAAACAACATCTCAATTGTAGTTTTCAAAAAAAGTAAAGGTTCTGCATGGTTGCAACTTACCCATTCCACTAGAACCAACAGATCCTCCCCGAATGCCGCCTTACTACTACTTCTGCCACTTACCAGCTCGAGTACAAGCACCCCGAAGCTATAGACATCTGCCTTCTTACTAAGCTGTCCTAGCAAGGCATACTCTGGAGCTAGATATCCACTGCAGAAACATATTAAGACAAATGAGATTTTTTCTTTTTCTTTTTTTTCCCTATCTTCTTCTTCCTTCTGGTTGTGCAGGCCGATTGTGCATTAGATTGCTCATGCTAAACTTATAGTACTCACCCCAAATTAGAACTAATTTTTTTTTTCTCTGGATGAAATTGTACTCCTTTCAAGCATGGTTCAATATTTTTGAAGCATAAAATCAACATCATCAGTCAAGTGACTGTCCAAACTGGGCAGCTAGAGGCAGGAAAGGGAAAGATACATTCAATTCAAATGCACATTGAGACAACTTCCACCAGCAAAATGAGGCCAGAAGATAAACGTTTTATGCATTTCAGATCTAAATTTAAGCATTTGCGAGAAATGCAACCCTCTTAACACCGATTAAAGCACTCATAGACAAACTTCCTTGGACTCCCTCATGGCTGTGACACTAAAGGTAAGTAATCTTAAGTCGTCAATGTCAGAATGTCAAAAGATCTTTTAAACAATTTGAGCCAGACAGCAAATCTGGATGCTTTCCATAAGTTAAGACCAAACCATCCAACTCCGTTCTCTTAAATAAATGAAAAATCATACAACAACATGCATGTTATCAATACAAAATAATCAGTTGTAAGAAAGCCATAGAGAAGTAAAAGTCACACTTACACTGTTCCTGCCACCCTAGTACTAACATGAGTGACGTTGTCGGGGAAAAGCTTTGCTAGCCCAAAATCACCAATTTTGGGATGAAGGTTCTCATCAAGAAGAACGTTGCTGGCTTTTATATCACGGTGGACAATACTTGGGTCAGCTTCCTCATGCAGAAAAGCAAGGCCAGAAGCTGTACCCCTACATATGTTAGCTCTCTTGGACCAATCCATCTCAAGCCTTTTAACTTTTGAACCTGAAGTAGAACCAGCAAAAAAATTTTAGCTTGAAACTTGGTAATGGAACGTCTAATTTTGCATCTTATCTCCTTTTTGAATCATGGGATCCCATAAATTGGAACATTTGCATCAAAGAATCAGAAAATTACCGAGTAGAGAACTTGCAAGGCTGTTATTCTCCATATATTCATATACCAATATCCGATAACTGCCCTCGATGCCACAACCAATCAACTGAACAAGGTTTGGATGTCTAATATTTGAAATCATATTAATCTCTGTTAAGAATTCAGTGGTCCCTTGCTTCGAATCAGCAGATAGACACTTGATGGCAACTTGAGTTCCATCCCTCAAAACACCCTGCAATAGTACAAGAAGCTAGATAAGAGCCTCTATGAAGAGCTAACAAATTCAGAAGGATCGAGCATAAGAACGATATTGGCAAGGTACCAGAATAGCTTAGTTCCACGTTTCTCTCCTCTCTATTTCTCTCTCAAGCAAGGCTGCAATAACTGGAAAACTCATGGAGACACACAAACTAAGATTGATCATACCCTGTATACTACTCCAAAACCGCCGCTTCCTATTCTGTTTGATGGGTGAAAGTGTCCTGTTGCTGACCGCAAAGAGTTGTATGAGAACAGCCTGACATTGCTTGTAGCGAGCTCTAACCATGCAGAAGCAGATAGAAAACCAGAGAATGAGAAGTGATCAAATAGAAAATCATGGAAAAGAGTTGTACATCAGTATACGCATTAGTCAGATAAGACCATAACTTCGACCCTAAAATATGCAGCAGGTTATAAATCTCGTAAAACAAGTTTAGGCTCTTGTATCTTTGAACTGAAACTGTTCTCTAAGTTGTAAGCAGCTGAAGGCACTTATGTCCCGCTTAGATTAAGCTCAAACTGAAACCTGACTATGGAGCTTTATTTGTTAGCACGTAATGCTAAATTTTTCTGAACCAAACAACTCTAAACTGGGTAACATAGCTACCTTAAGAACACTTGGATCGACTCCACTCATCAAGGTCAAAAACAGATGTTTCCTAAAGACGCAACATTATGATGAGAAGCTTGAAGGTTGTGATTGCCTGGGGAATGTCTAGAGTTGGGAATTAGAAATCGGGAAAGATAAATTCAGGTTTGATTACTTATTCGTATGTCTAAATAGTTAAAGTTTTGAGCATGACATTAACAGCCTAATTTGTAGGTCAAGTTCGGAGACATTTGCTTTAGCAGATGATAACTAACGAAAAATTTCATGGCAAATCTCTTGACTCGTTAATATCTCTTCTTTTCATGCGTACAACACGCAAACCCCTTTAAGAAAACGGAAATGGCCTATAGAATGTTTCACTTCAACAAGAATGTTAATTCCAATCAACAAAATTATCACCATGCTCAAATTCAGCAATAATTAGAAGGAACTTCCATTCAAGCCAAAACTAAGAATTGAAATATTTTTGGCTCTTACCTCGTGGCCTCTGTGTTTTACTTGTTTCCTTGCAAGTAGAACCGACTGCACCGAAACAGCTACTAAACCCCATCCCTCCTTTTACTCATCTGACAAGACCCCACCAAGAAAAATCCAATCTTACATCACATCCCTTCCTCGTTACAATCATTGATGCACCTGCTTCAAATCCAGACCCATTATCTAGTAAGACAACAGAGTATGAAAACCCCATTGAGAAAAAGAAAATGGCAAACCTTTACCCAACTTCCGCAGGTTGTCTTGGACGGCAGAGGTAGATTATACCCGAATTCGGGTCTTGTTCGTATGATATAGATATCCATACAAACAGGTACATGTGTATGCATCCATTTTCAATTATAGTAACGTAATTAATTATTTCAGTGCGACCAAAAAGATTAATAATCCAGCTAAAGATATGGGTTGGGTTGATTTCTTGTGATATGGGGAAGTTTATCTTTTGATAATGACAAGTGAAATATAGGGATTTGACACAGGATTGAGTGGCGAAGAAAATCAGAGAAAACAAACACGAGGAAGAGTGCAAAAGCCAACCATAGTGCGTTGTTGTGGTCTAGTGACGAACTCCTGACTCTGTATACGCTGCTGAGTTGTAGTTTACTGCTTACTTTCGCCTTTTAGCATTTAGGTAGGTACTGCCTTCTTCTTGTGCTCGTAGTTGCATTAATGATTTTCGCTTCATCTTTATCGCTTACATAACCTCCTTTTCCCAGATGGATAAGTGTCGTGTGAATTTTGTAGTCTTAATTTTTCTTTTTTTATCGGTCCTAAATTATAATTATATTAACTGGTGGTTGGTGATCAATGCCATCTGCCATATGTTATTCTCTCTCTCTCTCTCTCTCTTAAGTTTAATGATGTATATAATGATTGTTTCTGTGTTGTACTTTACTGGGTAATTCTCCCCAAGAATTAAAAAAACATCATATATAATTAGTATGCATAGCTATCATAAGTTTGAAAAAATGGGACTTAAGTCGGTTCATGTTACTTTTCTTGCAAGTTTTATTAGTTGGTAGATTAGGAGAATTCGGTGAGCCCTGTGCAGCACACTCTGGATTTATGCTCTAGTTTACATTTGTTGTCCTTTCATTAGTTGGTTGGTCCGTGTGCTCAACGTTAGTGTTTTTGGAGGGCGTTGGGTAAATATAAAATTCTGAATTCAAAATTTTTTTACTAGAAAAAAAAAAATTCAAAGTTGCGGTACATGGGATAATATATGTAATTTAATAAGGAGCACAAGAAGGATTTTGACGTTACATACGTTTTGATTGCTTTGGAAATCAAAAAGCAGCCAACACTGCTGCAAGTTAAAACTTGGCTCGCCTTACCTTTTTTTTTTTTTTTTTTTTTAAACAAAAAAACTTCCAGTGGTATACTTAATATGCAGGAAAATCCCTTATAATTTCAAAACATACAAAACGACGTCTCATATTTTGAACTAAATTATAAAATTGACGGAATCTGATAAATTTAACGGAAATGACGGTCTTGACTGTTAAACTCATTGAATTCCGTTAAATTTACCGTTAAGTTTATCGAATTCCATTAAATTTTTCGTTGTGTTTACCAGATTTCGTTAAGTTTACTGAATTCCATTAATTTTATAATTTAGTTCAAAATATGAGGTATCGTTTTATACTTTTTGAAATCATGGGAGACTTTTATGTGTATTAGATATATCATAGAAATTTTTTTTTGTTTTTAACCCTTTTAAATTTTAATCAGGTACCAGGCTCTGCTTCGCCCTGGATTCAACATAGCCAATTATTTAAACAAGATGACGTCCATAACTATAAAGCGTTCCTTAAACGCCATATGCAGTTATGTAATGGGAGTAACGAAATCATAAATACTCGTCTTGCAACTCCCCTAAATTAGCTTGCACAAGCGACATGCTATTATATCGGTAATGAAATGCTACAGATGCTTCGAAAAATGAGCAATCTTTGCTACGGATAGGAACAGAATCAAATGAATACCTGAATCGAGAATGAGCAAAAAAAAAAAAAAAAAATTTTGAACTTACCAAAAAAATACGCCATCTCCTTTTTAGGCTTTAATATAAGTGTTGCCGAGAGGTATAGAATGCGTCCCAATTCCAAGAGTCTATTTTGACTACATTGAATATCTGGTGGAAATCGAACAAAACACAAAGACGAAAGCGGAAAGCATCCAAGACTCCGTTGAACCAACCATTGTCGTTCCACTTCGTTTTAGAAAATTTTAGTGAATTGGTATTAACTACTTATATTAAAGTAGAGGTCGGCTCATGGCACTAATAAATTAATAGTAATACAAGCTACATGTCATGTCTGCCATGTTTATGAGTTTGCAATTATGTCATTGCAAAATTGTAAAATGAGGCAAAAGGAAAGGAGCAATGTTTCAAAAAGAGACGGTACCCAAAAAAAAAAAAAAAACAAACTCCAAAGTCTAACAACTCCACTCTTTCCACAGAACCACTAAACAAGAAAACCAAAATCATACGCTTGGGAGTGACACTGACGCTGACGCCTAAACCTAGTTATGATTATATATCGGTAATCAAATACCATTAACTAGTTGCACATTTTAATTCTTTTTTATACGTCATATTTGTCTATACTAAATTGTAACTTGTCGACAAATTAATCTATTTAATCTGCAATTACATATCTAGTGTGCGTAGGGGTGGCAATGGGCCGGGGGACACCTCCCCCAACCCCCGCCCCCGTTGCATTTTAATTCCCCCCGTCCCTTGCTCCCGGCTTCCCCGCCTCGCTTCCCCGGCGGGGCACCCGTGGGGGTTAAAAAAATTTTATTATATAATTTTATTATAATTAAATTTGAACAAATAATCAAGTACTAAAATATTAACACATCATCAAATTATTATTTATTGTAATTGCACAATTGAAACTCATAAAAATAATTAAACAAAGGTTATTCGAATACAATCTAATATGATAAAACAAATATAACTAAAATAATCAAGTTTTCACTTTTGATACAAATACAATCACTAAATTATTATTGTGTTTTTTTTAGAAAAAAGTGTTATTGTATTAAGTGTACTTAGGAATTTAACATAAATGTATTAATAAATTTAGTATAAATAATTAATAATTTTTATTAATAGACATATATAATTAATAGTATAATTTATAATATCATTATATATATAATTATATACATATATATATTTTTTCAAACAGGTGACAGGGCAGAGGTGGAGGGAATTTTCCCCCCGTTTAGAAACGGGCCCCGCCCCACCCCGCCGCCCCCCATTGACCCCCGCGGGGCATGTGTTCGCGGGTGCCCGCCCCGTTGCGATCCCTGCGATCCCTAGGAGTGCGTCAATCAGTAGTTGATGTATAGAGCATTAGCCCTTTTTTTTTTGTTAAGTAAACTCTATCCCTCCTAATTTACCACAACAAAAAAATCATTAAGCTCAAATTAACGACCTTATTCCAGCTGAAATGCCCAAAAAATAAAAAACCCCCCCTCTATATTAGTAGTACGTAGTTCTCTTATGATAAATAATTACCCACCCCATTTAATTAATCAATTTTCCTGAATTTAAGATCATTCCAAGGGACGTGCCTTTTCCCAGAGCATCACCGCTGCGCGCGCGCGCGTATGTGTGACTGTGTGTCTATATATGGTACGCTATGCTAACGGGAATATAGAGGGATAGTAGCAATATGCTGCTCAATTAAGCTGTCAAATTACACAGTTCTTTAAATTACACAGTTCTTTACATAATGAGAACGGATGTAAGAATCCATTAAGGTGTTCTCAACTTGGAGGCGGATGTTCAAGGATGAGCAGGTTGGCGTTCTAAGAGAAAAGTCCAAAGGTGTCCATTCAAGGATGAGCAGGTTGGCGTTCTAAGAGAAAAGTCCAAAGGTGTCAAAAATGGTCGTGTGGAGAGGGTCGCTCAAGTGGGTAGCCCAGTTGTTAAGCGGGCCTTTGCCAGTCGCGGCGGCTTGGACGGCAAAGCCGAGGGCGGCAACCATGGCAAGGCGGGCATGCTTGATCTCGGCAAGTTGAAGGGTAGCCTTCTTCTCAGGGTCAGCAGCCAACCCGAGCGGGTCAAAGAAACTTCCGCCAGGGTACAGCCTCTTTTCGGGGTCAAGCTCGGCATTCCTTTGGAACTCAATGTATCCAATGAGCAGCACCTCAATCCAGATCAATGTGCTCATGGAGAATGGAAGTGGTTGACCCAGGTATGATGATCCTTCCACAAGCTCAACCTGTTCAAATTAATGTAGAATCTTTTTAGCTCAATAGAATAGATGCGCTGAAAATTACTTCACTTCACTGCATACGTTTCGTACGTTACTAAAGCCAACATCGATTGGAATCCGCACTGAAAAATTATGTGTCAACGGCTTATTTCCTACTCGCAGTATAGGTTCTAGCCAGGCGCAGGCAACTAAGAAATACGACACGACTAATGCATTTGTATTGTATACATATGCAGGTAAAGGTACCTTTCCGGCATCCTGCCAGGTAACTCCGGTTAGCCACTCGACAGCCAAGGCGCCAAGAGTAGCCAACATAGCCCACCTTCCGTGGATCAACTCACATTCTCTGAACCGCTGCAAGCCAAAGACTTCGTTGTAGGGCTGAAATGGAGTTGATTTCACGTCCGCGACTTCAGTCCTGGTTCCGATGATGTCACCGGCAACGTTTTTAGCCAAGTTCTGGTCCAAGGAGTCCAACTCAAATTGCAAGTACTCGGCCGGCTTGCCTAGTCCGAAGGGATCGAACCCATAGTCACCCACGAGGCTGCCGTCCAGATAGTCTGGTGCTATGGCTCCTGGATACCACAATGGACGGTCTGAGGTGCGCTTTGCGATCTTTTTAGGAGCTTTCTTGGGTCCGAAACCAAACCTTGCCTGGACACGACCGGAGCTGGAGTGGACCTCCGGAAGACGGGTTCCGAGGAAGGAGGATGTAGCTGCCGCTGTGGTGGTGGTGGCCATGTCGACGAATGTGAAGCTAGAGGATCTGAGAGAGTAGGAGGCAGGGAGGGAGGCGTGTGGTGTGATAAGGTGGTGTTTTTCTTGGCAGGGTTATAGAGCCCGCAAATGCAATTGCTGGTGGAGAAATAGATTTTGGGGTGCAAGGGATTATCTCTTGTGGGGATCTGTGTCCGTTGGATTGATTGATGAATCCATCTGAGGGTTGTCAAGCTCTGTGCCTTATCGATTTCTTATCCCGTCGCGGCCATCGATTGCTTTAACTGGTCTTATTGTAGGCCACGTAGGATGATGCTCTGTGGCTGACAAACAACTGGGGATTGGGAAAATATCTCTCTCCCTTTCTCCGTCGTATCAGGGACATTGCTATGAGCAAAGAGGATAGCGCGTGTATTTTTATTATGGCCCATGTTAGGCACGAAAGTTAAATCTTCTGCTTAGTTTTATACGTTAAACAGGTGTATTTATTGTACCACTAATGTTGAAAAGCGGAAAAAGAGAAACCCCACCTTTTCTTGTTTTGCCTCTACAGAACATATTCCGAGTTCCAAAAGCAAATACCTAATCAAAACAATCCCATTCTATTTGCGAATAGGTAACTCACATCTTTACGTGTTACAATCCACACTTTGTCCATTTCCTTCACGCTTGCTTTGTGCGGTGAAAATTCACAAGTGCGTGCAAATTTGATGGGCTCTTCTATTCATGACAAGTAAACGTATATTTAGTTGAAAAGCAACGAAATTGTTGGGAGGGTAAATGAGCATCAAACAACTGGAATGGCATCTGAGTTCCTTTTATAAGGTAGCTTGTGTCATTTGATACATAGACGGCTAAAAATTTAAGGAGTGTCTCATGACTTAATCGTGTGGTTTGATCAGTAATGGATAGGCCATTGGCATGCATGGTATGAAACATTAACTCAGATACACACAAATGATGACAATATTCCTAGCTGGTCAGCGTTTGTTTCAACATACATGGATTTCCAAACGAGAACATTAGTGGGATGAATTCACTTAACTTCTGCACTAACTCTATGATCGCTTTTATTAGTATTAGTTATCAGTCTTACCATGTTCACAATTACTACCATTTTCTAAATTTAACTCGGATACAACAAACGAAAAGGCAACTCTTCTTGTGAAAATTTACATTTAGGGTCTGTTTGTTTTGACTAAAAATATTTTCCAGAAAATATTTTCCGTGATTTCCGTTGTTTGGTTCAATTTAGCGCTAAGAAAATGATTTCTGTTGTAAAATCTTTTCCATAAGTGGGTGTAAAATAACTTCACTTAAAAACTTACTGAAGTTATTTTCAACCCTCTAATCCTGTCCCTTTTGTCCTTAGTTACACATTCATCAACATAAGAAGTAAAAAAGCCATAGGAAATAGTTCCAGTAAACATCATCGATCCCTCTATTCATTCCATGCTATTCCTCCTCTCACAGAAACACAATCCAACATATCGCACATCCCATTGCATATGTGTCAGATTTACAGAAACAATTAAGATCTACAGAAATATGAAGGATCTAGAGAGACAAAACAAGGAGATTGGTAGCATAAAGAAAGAAGAGATCTCAGAGGAACTTTTACAGGACGAAGAAAGTCTTTTAAGATTGGCCACGGAGGAGAGAAATGAACTAATTCTATATATCACCAACAATGTCCAACTTTTGCTTTGGAAATTTCAATCCGAGATCTTCTAGATCTTTGAAAGAATTTTAGCAGTAAAAATATTATTGTGAGAGTTGGTTTTATTTCATTGTCATCTTCAATGTCTTATGACTGATTATGGTTGAGTTGGAAAATTGATATCGATCATTCATGTGTCTATTGCTTTAATCTCTTCTCAGTCAAAGAATGATGGCAGGGGTGGTGTATGTGTTGGAGGAAAGTTTTTTGTGATGGAGACGAGAGTGGAATGGCGGAGACGGCCGATGGGAGAGAATTTATTGATATGGTGAGGAATTGAATTAATTATTCATGAGGATAAATGTTTTCCAAAAGTAACCAAACAGATGAAAATTAGAATGTAAACAAAACTTTTTCCAGAAAAAGACTTCCAATGAAAATATTTTACATCCTACCAAACAGACCCTTAGTGAAGCACATTCTTGCACGATTAGGTTTATACACATGGTAATTACGGAAGTAATCACATGTAGCTCCATATGGTGCACCACCCAAAGTAATTCTTTGTTGTATTTTTGGAATTCAAAATATAGTAACAAGGGAGAACGTTAATCTATCTTTTGAGACTTGTGTAACGTATTAAATTGTCAATATATAAGTAAGATGTTGGAATAAATGGATTTGGAATTCAAGCTATACTTTTGCAATTGAAAAAAAAAAAGAAAATTGATATTGGGGGTACAAATTGATATTGCCAATATATATATGAACATTAAAAGGTATAGATGATTGGGATATTGGACCTGATAGTTGGGCATAAAAAGGATGTGGGGAGTGTCGGTATAAATTAATCAAACTACTTGACCCGGATTTGTGAGTAGTTCGATTTAAGGTTCGACTCGAATTCGGTTCGAGTTACTTGAGGAGGTAATCGAGTAAAGTTCGAATAGAAAATGTCAAAACTTGAATATTCGTTGAGCCATTATCGAGTATATTATTTATAATATAAATTTTAATTATTTATTATAAAATGATACAATTTACGGAAAAATCAAAATTGAAACCTTAATTGAACTCGATTTGGTGACTTCGACTTAGTGAAAAAAAGTTCAAACTCAACTTTGAAGAATTTGACGAAATTGTATCCAAATATTTTTACTCGAGCAGAATTTGAGGAGTGCATTATTCAACCTTGACTTGATTAGTGGGAAAGGGTTGGAAGGGTAAAAAATATAAATAAAGGCATAAAAACGATAATCTTTCTGAATATTGGCATGAGAAATAATAAATGAATCTGAAACCTTCGAGATGCTTTAAAATCTGGAGTATGGGTAAAATCCTCACAAATGGTGATGAAGGTCAATTAAGACCGCCACAAATTGTGACAAATATGTGGGAGACAGGGATTAAATCCCTGACCTTCAGCATCACCTTTAACGGTGATGACCACCGGACCAAATGGCCAGTGGCGTTGATAGGTTGGTTCACAAGGCCCAAGATGGCAAGATGAATGGATTGTCATAAAACTCGTAACTCTCAGATCACTGACGTAAGTGTCCAGCTGCGATGCATGACACGGAATATCTTCCTTGTCATTGCATGATTTTAGTAGTACCTATTTCACTACTACTGCCACTTTAAGAGAAACCGGCCACTTCCCGTGACTCCTACTCTTTTTAGCTTTTAATCCTCCTCCTCCAGCTATAAAATCGTGTTTTGGATTGATCAAAATTACAAAAATCACGAAAATAGAGCCCTCAAGTCTACGTATTTTTAACTGACTAAAATTCAAAAAAAAAAAAAATTTTGCTAACGGTGTCTCTGGAACATTCGTAAGAGAAATCTCAATTTGTTAATTTTTTTTACAAAAGTCAAATTAAAATTTTCTAAATATAAGAATGCATTAGATGTAGTAAATTATGTGTAATTTAAATGTACCAACAAATATTTACTCAAATAAAAAAATCCTTAAAAAATTAACAAATAGAAGAGAAAAATTAAAGAAAATGATCCAAACTCTTCAAATCATTTCTTAAAAATTAGAGAGGGAATCTTTTCTAATTATTATTATTGCGAGACAAAAATGGTTAGAATAAGCTGGAAGGACTATATAGTTTGAACACAATCCTCAAATTTCGCTGAAAACGATAGTAAATGTTATCTAAAGCAACCTCCATAGTGTATTTCCTTCACAAAACAAACAAAAAAAAAAAAATCCTCTTTAGTGTATTTTATTTTGTTGCTATTTTTCTGCTTCCGGTCTGAACCCTTGTATTGCGATTTTGTACATAGATCCTTCCCTCGTCAGCTGCGTCATAATTACCGACTAGCCCGGTCACCAACATTTGCGACGTCGTATTGTCCCACTCAAAAGTCGCTTGATTATTCTGCCAAGTTCCAACCACTACTAGACTACTCGTGCTCTGTTTTGCTCCGTTTACCATCCGGCGACACCTGATCGCTTCTTATCTTTTATTTCTCCAAAGGTAATTCTTCCCTTTTCCCCTGCAATTGTTGTTTCCATCTTCTTACTTTGTTCGGCAATAGTCAATACTACTTTTCATTATTGAATTTTGTAGGAAAAATGTTTGTGCATAAAATTTATTTCGGACCATCTTATGGATGATTATTTTTTTTTTCTTTTACGTTTTAAATTCACATGAAATTCTTTACTCGAATCAAATACCGAAAACTACGAATAGCTGAACCAATATATCTGGTTCAAATAATACATCTATCAGTATTCCTTGTAGCAAATTTTGTTTTATTTTTTATTTTTCATTTTTGCACCGCTGCGGTTCTCTGCCTCTTTGAAATTCTTGTTTGCGTCAGAATCACACATGTTTTGAGTATGTTAGAAATACGAATAATCTATTTTCTGTTATCAAAATTTTGATGTCGCTCTGAGTTTGACCTGTCAATATCATCAAATCGTAGTTTCAGTTGCTAAAATAGTAATTTGTAATTTATATTATATCTTCACTGGCAACTTCGTGTACCTTAAATTTTTGGTATTTTCTTATATTTTACTTGTAAGTGTTTTTGTGTATATCATGCTACTGTATAAGATGGATAGGGATTTTGTCAGGCGATAATTGCTTTTTTTTTTTTCCCACGTGAAAATTCGAGAACTCTGAAAATATGGAAGATTTATGTTTGGAAGTCATCGTTAATTTATTTATGTATCTACCTTTATGATATATTATATTACCTGTGTTTTTGGTTCTGGAACTCAGTTTGTCACAATGAAGACTGGGAAGGGCAAGGGGGCAGTGAAAAAGGACACAAAAGAAGCATTGAAGCCTGTCCATGATAGGTTCTTCTTCTTCTTCCTCCCACCCCACCCCACCCCCCCAAAACAAAAAAAAGCATACAATTTCTAGTATTTATATTGTTTATTGTTGACGTTATGAATAGCTATGTTCTAACTAAATGCGTCTAATACATCTGACATGTACATTTAGCTGGCCAAGAACACTAAATTTTATTTTGTTGGATTAAATTTTTCTTATGTTTGATGTTGGATATAGAGGCAACACATATTATAGTGATGGATCGTGTATATATGTGGTTTTTACAGAGGAGTTGGGAAGAGAAAGGCAGTCTTCAAGGCAGATCAGAGTAGTAAAAGGAAGGCTAAGAAGGAGAAAATAGCCAAGAAAGATCCCAATAAGCCTAAGAGGCCCCCTAGTGCCTTCTTTTTATTCCTGTATGTGCCTTGATTTTCCCCAAATAAGAACTCGTTATACTTGCAGCTTAATCTAATTGACTTCGTTTTGCAGTGAAGAGTTCAGAAATACATTTAAGAAGGAACATCCTGATGTTAAGGCCGTCTCAGCTGTAAGTGTTTGTGAACATTTTCATATGCTTTAGTTCTTGCGCACATCGATTCTCAATGTTGTTGATGGTCTCTTGGTCTCTAATATATATGCCATATTTCAAGGTTGGGAAAGCTGGAGGGGCAAAGTGGAAATCCATGACTCCAGCGGTGAGTGTTCAGATGTGTATCTAATATCTATGGTATACACTAACCTGAACAACAGTCTTAATTGTGGTTTTGGTTGTCTGGCTAACACTTTGCTATTACCGACTAAAATATTGCAACTATGGCACAACTATGGTGACTGGGTTAAGACATTAGGACATTTTTCAATTAGCATTCCTTAGAATGTGAGTTAATTCTTGAAGGCAGACATAAACAGGCTCTTGTATTTTGAAGGAGATATGTAATAGGAGATCCATTATGCTCTGTAACTGACAAGGATGTCCTTTCTCTTTGGAAGGATAAAGCTCCATATGAAGCTAAAGCTGCAAAGAGGAAGTCTGAGTATGAGAGGCTTATAAATGCCTACAACAAGAAGCAGGTGAAACAATTCATGCGTTTTTGCTATGGTATCACAGAGCACATTTTACCAGTAGAATAATGTTATTAATACTTTTATCAATTTAATGTCGTTGTGAAAGGGCTTCTACATTAGGGTTTGTAATGCCTTAAGTTTCTGTATATGACTGGCAGGAAAGCTCAGCTGATGAGGGTGAGGAGGAATCTGAGAAGTCCAAGTCTGAAATTCAGGATGCCGAAGAAGAGAGTGGGCAGGTATATATGCTTCTATATCTATGTTATTTTTTTCTTCTTTGGTCTTTAGATGCAGGATAGCCTGGGATGAAGTTGCTCTGCTGGTTCACTTTCTGTTTGCTTTATATTCGCCAGTAGTTTTTAGTTAATTTTCAATTATTAGGTGATAGTTGATGTTTTGTTATGATTTAGATCTAATCTTTGAGGCACCAAGTCGAAGTCTCCAAGCATTGGGACCACAATTCCACATCATTTTGCTCTTTTTATTATTCTTTTTCCAGATGCTTTAGTTGAAATATATTGTTATCTTGACTATCAATAGTGCAGGTTAAAATCAAGAAATACTTGGTTTTGAAACTATATAGGACCAGACAGAAAAATTAGACGTCGTCTACTAAAAAAATGTTACATTTATAGTTTACAGCCTGGTAGAGGATGAAGGATTCTCTGTGGAGTTGAGGTTATTCTAAATTTCGTTTTAAACCATCCAGAATTCTAATGGAAATGGTTTAAAATTTTCCTCTGAATAACATTCGACAGTATAATCGTAATAAGATGAACCTCTCAAGTTTACCTTCTTCGGGCTCCTTGTTATCTGAATGCAAGAGTGGTGCCTTTGTAATTGTTGGTATATCCCACAAGAAATGTAGCTGTAGTTACAGCCACTGGATGCATTGAGACAAATACTCGTGCATGTGTATCTGTTCTATGCCAAGCTAATCTGGTAACCTTTGGACAGGATGAGGAGGACGAAGAAGAAGAAGAAGATGACGACGAAGACGATGACTGAATCAGAAAGGGGGTGTTTTTGGTGTTTTGAAATAAATATAATGTACTATATCTTTTGTCCTTTGCTTTTGTCATGCTAGATTACCCGACTGAGAGTATAGGTTGGTATACAAATGAATTGATCATAAGGGGAACCGGGCCTCATGAAATTGCCTACGCTACTAGCAGGATGCATGTGTATATATGTACACAAACATACAAGTCGACACCTTATTGGCAGTATTTTTTTTTGCCTTTTTTTTTTTGGGGGTACAATGTCAGTGTGTAATTTACTTGGCTTCGCCTACTAATGCAAGAGTTATTTATTTCTTGGGTTGACCGTTGACCGCATTCTACTTACCATCCAAAGCTGCAAATTCGATCTTTGGTGAAACCTATCAATTTGTGTCCTGGATTTGTCGACCCTGTTATAGATCTATACTGATTTCAGTTGATGCCGGAGGCCATCTTAGCAAATTTAAATTAGACTCGGTTATGAGCAAGATGTTTATTTATTGAGGGTTTCTTTTTGACTGCTTTGATTTTATTGAATTGATTTGTGAAAATTAGATTAATCATGTATTCTTGCTTGCTGTTGAAAGCTCTATTTAGATGCGTCCATGTTCTAGGAAAAAAAAAGTTTTGAAAGTTGAGTTTGACTAATTAATGATTGACGTCGTTTTGGAAAAAAGTTTGGAAAGCTGATTTAACTAATTAGCGATCAGGGGAGGGTTGGGTTGGGTGGTAGGGGAGGGAGTGTAAGCAAGAGGTCTCGAGTTCGAGTCCTTCCGCTTGCACTAAAAAAAAGCTTAAAAAAAAACTAATTAGCGATCAAATTGTCCTCCTATGCTACAAGAATGGACTTTAGAAGTATTTCATAGTTATTTTACAATTCTGAGGGTACAAGTAGCCCATAATGAGAATCCAAAAGCAATATGTAAAACTTCAAAAAATGTACAATTACAATGCCGAAAATAGCTGAAGATAAATAAAAAAACGTTTAAGAATCAAAAGATAAAATTAGTTTGAGAACAAGGCCTCGTACGCTCGAAAAGCTATTGATGGAAGTATCAAGTGAAAATATTTCAAGTTCGTAGGTATAGAGACATATTGTGATAAGGCATTCCTCAATGCGCCTTCACGTCAAACATGATCTTCAGGGACGCAACTAGAAATAAAACTTGAGAGGAACCGGATACGATTGAAATATCAGATTCACCATATGCAGTACATGGCAAATCTAGATGGTACCAATTACTCACAATTCTATATCTAAAAGTATTAGAGAAATAATGACCGCAGTTGATTGCCATTAGTACATGGCATGCGGTGCAAATGGTATGCGAATACCGACTTTGAAATATTCTTTTTACTAAAAGAGGTTGCTTGCAGGGTGATTTTAATTTTATATTCCAAACGAAAAATGTAAGGGGAAAAAAAAAAAATCAAAAAGCTCCACAGCAGGGCTGCTCCAAAAGAAACACTGGCTTGGCCTTGCGAGTCATTACTTCCATCCTCCTAGAACTATATATAGGACACCCTTGACAGATGGACGGACGCGGGACGCCAGACTCGAAAGACTTGAACTCATAGACAGGAAAAGAAGACTTGGTAATCTTACAGGAAAGTCATCAATTCAAGTTGCGAACTGCAGCGCTTCTGGAAAAATGACCAACTCGACTCGTCATCTGTATCAAGCTGCTGATCATGATCGTCGACCTAATACAAGGCATAAGGTGTTCTATATCTTCAATCAAGACCAACCTTTTGCTCCTTGGATGTTACTTTAGCAACTTCTTTCTTTTAGGTAGCAACTTCAATAAACCCAAAATTGTGTACGAACATTACATGTTATACTAGTGGCCTAATGGGTGGGTGCATAATCCCCAACTCAAGCACTAGCAGGTAATCGACGTAAAATCGACAGGACCCAAAGCCCCAAGTACAAGTAAGAGAAGACGAAGAAGGGCTGGAATGCAATTGCGCTGAGACCTTTTCCTTAGAATGCCTCGGATCTCATAACAAGCAGCATAGGAAAAGTGGAAAACCGCTTTCACATATTTACGCCGACCTCGGGAAAATCTTCGAGTTCCCAGCAATATGCAGCCAATGTATTTCTCAACATCTCTATTTCTGTCTTGGCACAATAATAATAATATCTTTTGGAGTCAGTCGATTTTATCATTACAATTCAAATTCAAAATGATAGCTACTGCAGCAACACAAAAGAAACTAAAAGAATGAATTTCATGTTTGCATCTTGAATGTGTGATAAATACAGTGCAGACATCACCTCTAACGCTAGCTCACAATTGCCAAACGTCTGTTTATAGTTCTAAAACTTGTTTATATAAACAACTACACAAAAGCATATGTACATATGTACAACAATTTCAATTTAATGAACACTATAACTGTACCCCAAGAATTCTTTCATCTGAATTGAGGATCATAAGAGACCAGCACTGCATCTGGAACTAGCAGAGGTAGTTTCTCAATGTACATGAAAAGTCTCTTCAAGTTTTCCTTTGCAATTGCTGACAACTCTATAATTTCACAACTGCTAGTGTAAATCCAAAGGTCTCCAGAATTTACTCTTTTGAGACTATCCCGACAGAAAGGGCATGATTGAGACCTTGCACGCCTAAGTCAAACAAATAATAACCCAGCATTAAGAAACATTACCTTGTTTGACTTTAGTAGAGGTTTCCATCTAAAACAGATAGACAGAAATAAGGCACAGCTCAAATATCAGTTCGGAAACACAGGGAGAATGAAGGGTAACAGACACAATACCCTGAGGTCATAGAAACAAATCAAACTGGTCATCTGCATCCAATAATTTATTAAACTTTAGTTCTTTCACTGATAACAACAGGACGAGGATTTTTAAAAATTCCATTCCTTTTCTAATCTGTTTGAAGCTCTTGCCTTGCAGAAATCAGCAGACGCACTAGGACCAAAGATTACCTGGAAATGCTACAAATTCAGACTTGAGGATTTTTAACTGAGCCTGAGATCAGATTTACTATATTGTAACTCGAGTGGGTACCATACGACTAGATAGAGATGCCACACCAGGAGCAAGCGATTGCAATGTAGCCCTTGGCTGGTTTTAAGTGATCTACAGAACTAAAGCTCAATATATCACAAGAATCAAAATGAAGGGCATGGGACTAATTAGGCTTCTGTAATTACATGCTGCATGGCTGCATCACATTGAGATATCTAGACACTGGTGCTCAATGGCCATCCTATTCGCAAAGGAATACAACAGCAAAAAGATCATAAAAGGTAAAAGAAATGTCCAAATTCATAGTAAAACCAAGAGCGGAATAATTACCAGTCCCTATAACACTTCAAGCAGAGAGAGTGGTTGCAGCTGGGGAGAACAACCTTAGATTTCATCTCCATGCAAATTCCACATTCTTCTTCTCTCTCAATTTCGATTTCAGACAACTTACCTTTGCCCATTTCATAACTTCTAGTGTACTTCTTGGCACAGATTTCTCTCTGTTTTCTTTCTTCAACTTCAGTGATTCCCCTTTGAAGTTGCAACAAGGAGGGGAATATCACACCTGGTCCAATTTCAGTCCTTGTCAGAACTCGCATTGTGAAAACGACCAAAATTTTTCCTCACCAAGAACTACAATATAGAAGCCTCAGCAAGACTTTTTTTTTTAAAAGAAAAGAAAAGAACCCAAAGATTGGCTCACCATAAAATTCCTTTATAGTAGCTTTCCTTTCATGAACGGACATGGATGTCCTACCATCTTCGTATGCCTGCAATTGCAAAATCATCTTATTGACTATCATTAACTGAGGAAGGAAAGAAACAAGAGCAACAGTGTAGCAGCAGGAACGAGATCAAGAAGATAGGAAATGACCTTATAAATAAGGATCCTGAGAAAGCCAAGAATTCCAGCAAGGTGACAATCCGTCCACTGGACGAGAAAGAGAAAAATGTGGGCACAAGGACTATATGATAGTCTCATCTGGAGGCAAGCTCCATCATATTCTCTAGGATAATCAGAAGCCCTGTGTTCCAGACAAAAAATCAAATATTACTGTTGTGTTTGGATTGCATTTTTCTAGATTTTTTGTAGAAAAATTATTGTGGCGATTTGATATATGTAAGGTAAAAAGGTGATTGGAAAATGTGCTCACGGAAAACATAGCAATTTTTCCATTCCTTGATATATGTAACGTAAAAAGGTCTTTTCTATATTGCACCTTGTTTCTGATCCTAATCTTTATTGACTAAATTTAGAAAATGGACCAAT
Organism: Coffea eugenioides; assembly: GCF_003713205.1. Classification (NCBI taxonomy): domain Eukaryota; kingdom Viridiplantae; phylum Streptophyta; class Magnoliopsida; order Gentianales; family Rubiaceae; genus Coffea; species Coffea eugenioides. The sequence goes on along the minus strand of NC_040040.1, from coordinate 2,239,288 downwards.
AATCAGCAGAAAGGACAATGACTTTAAGGGAGATAAATGAGGGAGGATGTGAAAACGGGGCTAATTTGTTGGAAGTCTTTAATGCCTCAACCGTTCAATTAACTCTTGATTACTCAGATTCTACAGGAACTTTTGAATCCAGAAAAATAGGAAGAAAGAATTTTTGCCAACTGGGATTATCAAAATATGTTTGTGGCTCAAAATTCATCAGACACGGCAGACAGCAATAAAATGGAATGGAATCAATCAAGGAGGATAAAAACACAGATGGAAAAACGAGCACGAGCACAATAACACGGGAAATCCATTCCCCAAATAATGTTAAAAAAAAAAAAGAGAGTAGGAAACATAAAAGGAAAAACGAAAGGTAATTGAACCATCAGGTTTTATCATAAAGAACTACTTAGTACCAGTAAGAATTTTCAGGAAAGACGGTGAGGTGGGTTAACTGATAGAATAATAAGTTAGCAGTAATGGAATAAGGGTAAGCCATTCAAACCCCAAACCCTGCTTCGAGCTACGGCAGACAACACAAAAATAAAAATATATACTACTATTTTGTGGTGAAATCAGGAGTTGGTTTGAATCAGGAGCTAAACAAATTGTAACCTTAAATATTTCTTTTCTGGTAAAAGGAAGAAAAAAAAAAAGAGAGAGAGTAGCAAAAACGGTTCCATGGTTTAGGAAATTAAACAATCTAAAAAAGCACAGAAAAACAGGGAGAAGAAGGGGTGAAAGCAAAGCAGGCAGAAGTGTTTCGGGGAATTGTCGGTTGAGGGTACAGCTTACATACAAGGTATTGGCATGTTGGATGTCAGCTTCAAGGGCTTTGAGAGAATCCTTAAAAGACTTCCTCATCATCACTTCTTTTTTCTCCAGCACCTCTTCCTCCTCCTAATTTCCTCAATTCCCATCCAACTCCAACACCAATGTCCCTGAAAACCTTTCTTTGATCCTCCGCAAGCCCAAAGTCGGATATTACTGTACAAAATAAATTAATAATCGTCCACTAAATAATAATACTACTGTGAAGATAAGGAACAATGATTCATTACAACAACCCTCCTGCTCAGCAAAGAATGAATGAATGAATAATCTATCGTAAATAATAACCCAAAAAAGAGAGAGAGAGAGGTAGAGAGAGAACCGCTTAGGATGTAGTCACGTAGTAGTGTCTGTCTGGAGAAGCCTGGATTTGGAGGGAGCAGAGAGATGAGAGAACTAAGGGAACAGAGTTGGAGAGAGAGCGGCGTCACGTCGACGTCGTCGAATTTACGCAGCGGAGTAGTAGCTAATCTTGCCTCTAGTAATTGGACTTTTTTTTTTTTTTTTTGGGGGGTTTGGAGTAAAGAAATCCTGGAAACTTGAAGAAAGATTACCAGTGGGACCGACCCTAAATGATGATTTGGCTGGCCGTATCCTATTCTTGTGGAAATGGGTTGGACAACCCGAAAGGAAATTGGCCAAATAATCCGACAACTGGCTGTATTTGCTAGCATCCGCACGCTTTTATGCAAATGGGGAAAAAAATGTTCGAGAAAATACGTGAGTTTGTTTGGATAGAGTATTATTTGAAATAATTACTGTAATATTTTTTTGTGATATGATATATGTGAGATAAAAAAATGATTGAAAATATAAAAGAGTAAATTAAAAAATATGTTTATGATGCTAGCGAAAATTTATTTAAAAAAAAATTATCTATCCAAACATAACCAGATCTGTTAGTTACTAGCGAAACAACTAGTAAGTTAATTCAGAGGTGGATTGGGTGATTTAGATGAGTAACTATAAGTGAAATATCCAAGAGTTTTTGCCCTTCCACTTATATTTAAAAAAAAAAAAAATTAATTACCAGTGAAAGTGAGAGTGGTAAGCACCTTTCACTGGTATGATACTCGGGACGTCGTCGTGACTTGTGATGTATGGGTTCGATTTGGCTTGCGCCGCACGCTTCTGTTTCTTGAATCTACGCTTTGATTATTTCATTCCTTTTCCCACTGTTGCGGTTAATGTATGAGCGGCGATCCAAAATCCACATCCCACCCCCACACTCTCATAGCCTGTAAGGGTGTAACCGCAGGAGAGGTCACCCACCCCAATGCGGTTGAACACTTGAAACTAACCATGAGATACAAATTTCTTAGTCCCTTTCCCACCCAATTCATGGACTCACTCAATGATGCATGCATGCGTTTCAAATTGCGTGAAGTGGACCTCTTCTTTTTTTCCTCTTAAAGCAAAGAAAACTTGTATGCAGATTTTCAACTGGCTACCACCAATTCTTTTGCATCTACCCGTAGTACTACTTATTATTATAAATAGTTTGGATGCTGAGTTTTTTAGATGCTTGTACAATAATTTGTTGTAGAACTTGTGAAAAAAATTTTCCGTCTTTGAAGATTTAAAAAAAAAAAAATTTAAATTTTTTCCTCTTCTTTACTTTTTCCCATTTTGTTTCTCATTTCTTCTTCCTCATTACTTCTCCAACCACACACTACTGTCGCCACTGGCATTTTTTTTTTCCTTTTTTCTCTTTCTCTGCTTCCATCTCCTACTCCTTCCTATTTTCTCTTCTCCTTCCTCCTCTCCTTTTCCCCCCACTACTCCCCCTTGTTCTCACCCATCTCTCGTGACTCTCGACCTCTGCCCCCGAAAAGAGGAGGAGGAGGAGGGAGACGGTGGCGAGAGAAGGGGGAAGAAAGGTAGGAAGAGAAGAGAATGAGGAAGGGATGAAGAGAGGGGACATATAGAAAGAGAGGGAAGAAAAGGTAGAGGGTAACTAGTGCTGGCGATGGTATTGGGCTGAGGTGGGTGTGACGATGGTATAAGTAGAAATGGTTAGGGATGATGGTGGTAAAAGAGGGATTGGGTGTGTGTTGGATGTTTTGAAATATGAATTTAAAAACTTGGTGTGTTTTTTTGAGAGTTCTTGCACATTATTGTTAAAAAAAAAACCTCATCTAATAAAAATGAGGGAAAAAGAGTGCTAAACAAGCCTCTATTTTTCAAGAATAAATTTTACCAACATTAATGGACAATGATCGCGTCAAACGCGGCCATCCCTTGCTAATATATACCGTATGTACAGAGTACTACGGTATTCTTAAAACAATGGCAAATAGCATCTCGTGGTGGATAACGTCGTGTTGCTTTAAATCAATGACCATTAGGCTAACGAAGAGCTCACTCCCCTGTGCGTAGTTTTGTTTCTAGCCTTTCGTAAGAAACTAATGCCATCTAGAGCTTAACTCGAGTCTGTTTCGTCCGGTCCATAAAACAGCTCGATGAGTCTTATATTTGATAGGATTGGGCAGAGTTTGAGACTAAATAATAGATTTGAATTAAATATGAATTGAGTTTGCGTCTCATTAGACTCAAATCTGATTAAGAATTGATCCATTCATATGTATAATTATATGTATAATTGCATATTAAATGATATATATAAAATATATAATTATACATACTATAACATATTAATAACTTATATTCAAATCTATAATAATTTATAAATATTAATATATTTTACATAATTATGAAGTTAATTATGAGTTTGAACCGAATCCAATATGAGTTGAGTCCAAAACAACTCATATTATATGATAAGCCAAGTTTGAACCTTCTAACCTAGGCTCGAACCCTAAAAGTTTCATTTATTTTTTGAGTCGAATTTGAACTTAACCCAATTGACCAATAATGGCGCCCACTCCAGTTGCTAGTCAGTGGAACATTTGCCGGAGATGAAGCCAGAACACCAACCACACTCAACTTACACTATGGTTCTGGACCCCGGTCCCTTGATAGATGGTATTCAAATCCAATTGACCGTGTCAAAGTTTAATTACAAGTTTTCTTTTCTCATTAATAATAACGGGAAAGGAAAAACAAATTGCCGGAGTTCCTTTTCCCTTGCCTCCAGCTCTCTGCGTAATTGGCAAAAAATAAAAATAAATAACAGGCAAACAAATTGGATAGGTCCAATTTCTCAAGGACAAAGTCCATTCCAAATCCATCCATCTAAACATTAAATAACTGCTCCAGGGCCCGGGGATTGGTTTGCCATGACCCATGATTAAAAACGCCCAAACGTCTTACGTACTCAATTGCTACTATTAATAGCAAGTAAATACACAAAGACCAAGAGGGGAGGCGACGTTGTTTGAACTTTGAAGGCGCAACTCAATAATATAACATCAGGGCTGGGCGGGCCGGGCTTGCAAAACGTCAAAATCTAACCACGACGAATGAGACATCAACAGTAGACCATATGTGTGTAGAGTGACAAGCGAACCAACCCTTTGCTTGCAAAACACAGACATTAATCGTATTTCATCACAAAGGAATTATTACTCTTTATCGGGATCAAATAAAACCAAAAAAAGAAAAAAAAAATCCATGCACGACGGTAATATCAGGCCTCTTCAAATTTGCCACTTTGGCACGATTGACTGTAATTTGATACTCCCTCCGTTCCACTTTAATAGTTCTGTTTTTTTTTTCTTCTGTTCCAAATTATAGTTCACTTTCCAATTGAATAATGTAATTATCTTTTAATTTTTCTAAAATATCCATTATTTAATGTAAGTTGTTATTACTATAAACGACCTTATTTAATATAGATTGTTAGTATTGAATACAACCTACCCCATTTAATGCATTTAGATTTTCTAAAACATATTGATATATAAAAAGGCAACTTTATTTAATGTAAGGATATTTTAGGAAAATAACAATCTAAATTTGTTTTTTCAATAAAGTTAACTGCTTTTTTATTAAACTGTGTGAAAAAAAATTAGAACTATTGAAATGGGACAGAGGGAGTATCTATTAATATATACTACTATTAATACGAGGGAGGGGAGGTGGATCATGGATGGTAATGATTCCACCGAAACACATACTTCATCTTCACGCTAGTGTTCCTCCAACCACGAACTACCTTCAACAAGATACTGATCCATGCAGCTCATTCTACAAGTTTGATTATTGATCAGCTAACATATTAATCTGCTATTTAGTTCACCAATTCAAGATATAAAAAGATTTGTTTCTATTAAAAATGAACAAAACACGTGGCACTTGTTTCCTGGAAGAAGTCCAAACGTTCCCAAGTTCAGGGACCATTAAAAATGTGTGACTATAAACCTTCAGCAGCATTGTCGGTTTAAGACTGATGTCTGAGGATGAGACTAGGAACGTAGGCAAACTATCGGATTACAGATTCCAAAACTTCTTAGAAGCAACCTCTTTTTATGACAGCATGGATAGATATCTTGAGGAACGATGATTATCTTATTTATCTTCTGAATGGTACAACAAACCATCCCGATTCTCCAGAGTTGTCCTTAAAAAACAGCTGGAGTTTCGCATTAAAACTGATTGTCCTCGCTGCCTCACTCCTTAATATCCTTAATGAAAACCTGTCACACATACCAAGGAGATAATGTATCAGCAGTTAAACTAGCTATGATTTTTTTCCCGGTCTTATTTTTTCCCTTTTTCTGTCCTTGACCCCAAAACCAAGAAACACTTTAGCATAGCAATAAGAATGGGAAAGGATGAGGAAACAGGTTAATGGAGCTGCAAATAAATTAATCTCCAGACACAGATAAGCCTGATTACCTTAGAAGACAAGATCATCCACCACATCTTTACACGCTATGGATGATTATATGTTCAGCAGAAATACCTAAACACTTTCTGCAGTACATATAAAATAGAATTGCAAATACTTCAAAGACATAACGAACGTACATAATTGGCTCAAACCAGCTTTGCACTCTTGCAAGTAGATTTGATAATCCAACATCCGTCAAATTGCACTCGTGGTACATAAGCTTTTCCAACTAGCGCACAACCTTGTAAGCTTTCCTGATCTTAATTGCCTTCCTCTTTAATCCAAGGTAGGATGTGTAATATTTATATCTCTTCTGGTAATCAGACGGCTGTTTAGTAATATAAGATCTTGTCAACTTAAACCAACAAATGTTCCAATGCCTGTTGTCCAAAGTTTGCAATCAGGTTGGGGACACACCATCTGATAATGTCAACAACTTTAAATATGATAGCAGGCACAGGAGAAGTTCAAAGATCTTCTACCATCTGGGACACACAAGAGTGAACCTTGAGGAGCGTGGGCAGCAAATATGCACTGTGGCTACCATTACCGGAGTTATGTGTAATGAGTATCCTCAAGAACACCACTGCTCTCTCCTTCCCACTACCAAAACCCAGAAGACATAACAACTGTTTCGTTGAGGTTTCTGATGCCTTGAAAGCAAATAATTGGTTAGCAGACAGAATCTGCAGATGTTTTTTAATCTTGAAAGGTATCACTCTGTGGAGGAACTGCAGCACAGGCTGGGGGTTTTATAGCTCACTCTGCCCATCAGCCTACACTTGCTCCTGAATGCAAGCAGAATCCTGAATAATCCAACAAAATCTAGAAAACATCTTCGAAGTTAGATAATCTGTCCACCATATCGCCTCTGTCTTTGTTGAAAAGAAGATAGAGCTTCAATAAACTCTACTTCTCCAAAATCAGGCCAATATGATTCTGCGAAAAAAAGTTCAGTATAGGCCAACTGCCACAGCAAGAAATTACTAATCCTAAGCTCACCACTAGTTCGTATAAGTAGATCAGGGCAAGGAAACTCTGCACATTTCTAAGTCTTGCTCGACTAGAACCTCATCAATATCTTCAGGTACAATCAGACCATCCTTTACCTTTTGAGATATCCTCCTACAAGCTTGCACTACATCATGCTTTCCACTATAATTTACTGCCACAACAACATGTAGTCTTGGATTATTCATTGTGGTTTTCTCCACATGTGCTATGGATTCATCTAAATTCCTTGGAAGCTTAGAAGTATCTCCAATCACAGAATTTCGAATATCCTCTCTGCCACCAAAAAAAAAAAAAAAGGCGATGTCTTACTGTGCCTTTTCCTTCAAACTGAACGGCAAATGACAATTTGAATATTCATTATGAGGAACAAGCATAAGAGTAACTACTAAAACACTGGAAAAAAAAAAGACATAAAATATCACTCAGCCGTCTAATAGAAAGAATTGGTAAAAAAATTTCAGAGAAAAACTTGGCCACCAGTCAGAAACCTACTAGGGCAAATACCGATGATACTATGCCTTCTAGGCCTCAGTTGGGAGCAGCAGCATAGGTGGCATAGTGCTTTTGGTACTTGGGTACCACTTGTCTTATCTGATAGATAGCCAAGAACTACACAAAAATATTGGATTTCTTAAGACCTGCCTAATTCTTGTTTTATTTCTTGCGCAACTTTGAAAACTTTACTGTAGTAGTTTAATACTAGTACTACGTTTTCGACTAATAATGAGCTCTCAGTCAGAATTTGGTGCTACCTCAGAAGAAGAACTTTCAAGTCATCTTTCAATCCCTTCTCAAACAAGCCCATCAAGAAATCAACCTCCGCCTTCACCATGCTCAAACCAAGAAAAGACAATCAAAGAAATTTAATTATGTATAGCCAGATACAGAGAACAAAGTTATTACACCAAAGAGAGAGAGAGAGAGAGAATCAACGTTAACGTGAAGAAGTAATTGATGAAGTGACTAACTGACTTGGGGTCGAAACCAATTATCGGCTGAGAAGGCGAAAGCGGTAAGAACCTTAATCCCCCATTTGCAGCAGAGCTCCACAAGCCCTCTGAGTGCCCGAACACCCGCTTCGTGACCCAAGCAGACGGGCAACCCTCCCATCCTGGCCCATCTCCGGTTCCCGTCCATGATGACCGCCAAGAGGTTGGGCATCAACTCTCTGAGGAGTCCCTGAGGGAGGGAAGCAGTGGGCGGCAGAGCAGCTTCGGTAGCGGTAGCATTTCCTACAGAGGCATATAAGGGCGGCGGAGCAGCTTCGGAGGTGCAGAGTGAGGAGTCCCGTGGGAGAGGAGCTTAACGGGGGTTTTGGAGGCGTGAGAGGCAAAGATTCAGCTGCTGAAGTTGTTGGAGTGACCACATTACTCTTCACTCGAAACTCTCCAGTGTGTGCCCGTGTCGTGGACTCCTACTATTACTACTGCTGTACTGATTAGGGCTTCCCCCAACAGATATTGGAGGGAGAACAGATGTTTCAAAAAGGTCTTGTTACGGAAATTCCAAAAAAAACACCATAAATATATATATATATATATATGATACAAATATACAATTAAAATTTCTTTTGTACATAAAACTCTATCTAAATGCATTTTTTTTTTATAAATAATAATGTTCTATCCAAACAGAATTTTTGTATTACTTACATTAACGACTCCACTTGAATTAGCTGTTTTTTAGGGTGTTTTTAAACTATTTTACTATAACAATATACATAAACAACTTTCACTGTAGTTGTTTTTAATGATGTTTTTGAAATATTTTTAAGATTTAAAAATTTAATGAGGTATTTTTCAAATAACTCTTCAGCTCAAAGTAATGACATGTTGACAAATTTAAAATATTTTGGGAAATTTTTAAGATTTTTCAAATAAGTTTAGAATAGAAGTAATGTGACATATTTTAATTCTCTTGTGCATTCTATTCCTGACCTACTTTCCTTTTTATTTTGTTTTCCCTCATTTCTTGCGTTTGTCTCCTCCTCTCGCCAGTCCTTGAACTTCTCAAGGAATTACCATTCAGCCTCTCGCGCGTCACTGTCGTTCCCAAAATAAATATGCACACTTTTGCTGTCAATTAGGAAAAGCCAAATATACGTTGGAGAAATAACCGAGAATATTAATGGATAGTAGAGCATCTCCTCCTCTGCTCAGGGGAAAGCCTTCCCTGCTTTAACGAAGCTAAGCATATTATTAGACAGCAGCAGGTTCCTCGATAGATATTTCTTTAGGGACCTTCAAGTTTAATTGGCTTGGATCCCATCCCGAGCTCTCCAGTTGTTCCATAAAATCATCAAACCTTTCCTCCAGCTTACTTAAGCTTTGTTCCACTTGGTCTTGCACATTATTTGACCAGCCCCAATTCTGATAAAGCCAGTAGGCCTGCCACACACTCCGCAGCACTGATAAACTTGTTGCTCCCTCCTGCAGGCCAGCAAGTCATAAAGCCTGAAAGGCTTATTATTTTGTTCAAGATTATGAATAACACAGCGATTCATACCTTGAAGGTAATGAAGACTTCTAATTCTCTTAACTGCATTTGGTTCACCACAAGAATGTGTTTCTCCTTTGCGTACAATTTAAGAAGAAATCTCACCTGTGCAAAGAAATTAGGACCAGTTTAGCCATGTTGTTGCTCATGGATACCTCATTTAGGCAAATAGATAACCATGTTGTTGCTTGTCGTTATTACTCACATTTAAGATCCAGTGCATACCTGGTTTAATCTATGGATCCTAAGAACTTGTTCTTGACTTATAGTGTATTAACCGGTTTCTATTGGTGAGAAGAACCTAGAGGCTTAGAAACTTCTTTTACCAGGAACATCCATGGGAGCTTGCAGGATTTTTAAATTCTAATCATCATATCAAGGCGCACACAAGAAGTATTGTAAGTTCAGATCCCTCAAAATATATGCATTAGAAAAGCCATAAAATGGAACAATAAGAAAGCTGATACAATACCATGGAGCTGCATCTCTCACCGCCAACCAACTCTTCCAAAGACGCACCAAATCGGAGACGTGGTTTTGAGAACTTTTGCCACACTAAGATATTCTCCATCCTATTGCATTCACGAAATCCTAATTCAAGCAAAATAAATAAGCACCTAGAAAAAAAAAACAAATGTTAATTTGGATTAAGCCCATAGGAAAGAGGCAAACCTGGAATGGTAGAGTGCACAACATGTGAGTTTACTAGTATACAAGCACGTTTAAGGTTTATCTGTCAACAAATACAAGCAACGAAAAAGTCAGCCTCTTGATAGTTGTAAGTTCCACAAGAGCATCCTATCATAATAAATTAGTTACTAAAATTGATGACAGATAGCACCTGTTTTCCAGTAGGAGGAGTCAATGCCTAATATCTTACTGTATTGAATTGCAGGGCCGAGAGAGACTGATAGCGTAACCAAAGATGCAGAACCCGCACACTCAGCCATGTTAAAGTCAATGAGGAATATGACGATGAAAAACCCGGTGTATCCTGCAATATGATATTTTATTCTAGCCATAACTTCAGTAAGTAATCATGTGTGATACATCAAAGGGCACATTCCAAGATAAATCTTCTCACGTACCAGGGCAAGTATACCAATAGCAAGACCGAGCAGCTCCGCAGCCACTTCCCATACTTCCTCCTAGCATATGGTAGTACAAATTTCAGGAATCTTTACAAAGACAGAATCATATTCTAGAAAAGGTTGTAAGTTACCTAACATGCACTATAACGAAGAAGACAGAAAGTACATAAACCCGTTCACTCAGTCCTAAAGCAAATCTCTCCCAAAAATATAAACAGAAGTCATTGAAGGAAAAAATTCAATATGCATGAAGTCAGTTGATACAAGACCCACAGTGCCACATTCAATTTTCTCTTTAATTGGTGCTTAAACACTGTGTCATTAGTCAGTTGCAACTAGATGACGTCACCTATCAGCTGTAGAAAGATTCTGGATACACCCCTATCTCTACCTTCATTCTTAAATCCACAACATATAACCATAACTTCCAGAGTCTCTTCTAACCTTCACACTCTCATGAAAGTAAGTGCTACCTTTCAACACAAGGATGGCATATCAACCATAATAACATGGGGAAAACTTAATGCATTCAAACCTAGACTGAATTTGACAACATAAACAGCAATATACCTTGGCTGCGATCTCACCAAGATTTCCTGCGATTGCAAAGTGATTTTGTATCACCCTGAAAGAAGGATCTTTAAGTCCCCTGGCAACAGCCTGTCAAAATAATTACCTCAGTTCAAATGCCAGCCAACAGTTCATTTGACATCATATATGCTACAAGGATAAGACTTTACAACAAAACAAAATTGTATTACAGCTTGACTGGATGCATGGTAAATATCATTTCCTCCTACAACCTAGTAAAGTATCGAATTGTTGTCCTTCAAATAAGTTTAGAATAGGTGAGAAGTGGTAAAGAGAATTGCGATATGTTAAATACCTTAGCTAGATTTCCAAGTGAAGCCAGTGGCAAGAAGTAAGCAGGATATAATTCAGTTGTGAGATCAAATATACTGCATAAGCAGATAAATTAAATATACTGCATAAGTAGATAAATTAACTGAACCTATTCACTGAAAGAATATAATATGATAAAAATAATGTATAAAAGTGAAGGATGTCAAGCTTACCTTCCTGCACTTCCAATGAAGTCTGCATACATGCGCCACTGTTTAGGGTCATCATCAAAAAGACTACCAAACCTACCACCTGGAAAATATGCTATCATCAAGTTTACAAACATTATAATTGCCTTTTTTGAATAAACCTGACTTCATGCAGCCTGACCAACAAATAAGCGCCCTACAGCACCAATGCCATCCTTTGATACCCATCTGCAGGTTCAAATGTGAAAAACCAATGTATTATCAAATAGTCAAATAATTCTCTATTTATCATGTCAATAACATATTGGGTGGGCAAGCCAAATGTAAAGGATTCTGTACCTGATGGCAGCAGCAGAAGCAGCTGCAGTAGTTCCTGAGAAGGAACCCACTCCAACAGCCTACATGCAAGCTTAATAGTATTACAACCATAACTATTATGATTGAACTGAACTACGTGCATATCCACACAAGCAACTCATGTGAACAAGAACAATGCAAATTCTTGAGTTCTGGGTGGCTGAACTGTATGTTTTTGGCAATTCCCATATAAGTTCCAACAGCGTATATGCAAGCTTAATAGTATTACGACCATATCTATCATGATTGAACTGAACTACGTGCATATCCACACAAGCAACTGATGTGAACAAGAACGATGCAAAATATTGAGTTCTGGGTGGTCGAACTGCATGTTTTTGGCAATTCCTATATAAAGAAAATTCCCGTTGTAAGTTATTATCATCAGAAGGAAAGATGAGAAAACAATCAAAATCTTAAAGTACCGTCCCATTTTTTAAGAAAGCTGAACATTGAAAGAGTCAGGTCAAGTACAGTAATGTTGTACGGGCAATGACTGAAAAGCTTTGTGAATAATCAGATACTAATATAATAACAAGAATCTTAGAAAATGGGACACAGAAAATCATTTGGCCAAGTTTCTTGGTATTTAGCACACATACCCAGATAGAATTAATGGCCAGAGTTAGATTGACGTGCCTTTAGGAGACTTGAAGTGACAAACGTGTGACAGATCCACCCAGTGACATTGGTAGGGAACTGTAGCAACATGTAGGCTAAATAGTCATCTGAAACTGATCCTGCATCAAGTGTGGAGAAATTGTTCAAAATTAGGCAATACTTACAGATGCATTGAGATTGCAAAGAGAGGGGAAAAAAATTTATGAGAGCTTGACTACATTCCCCAACTGCTTACATTAGATGCTCTTACAGAAAGAGCAGCAACTTGCAGTTTCTTGGAGGTTGAGAGGGCACAACAAGTAGGCAACTGCTCAGAAAATGGTTCAAGGGTATTGAAGTATAACATATATTACCGGGAAACCCAGTAGGAAGCCAAAAATCTTTGACAATCTGGGGAAGCCAAGGTAATTCCATGTCAGAGGTTTGTGAACCATGGGATCCATTACTCTGAGAGACTTGTTCCTCAATAAATGTCCTAATTCCTGAGTCATCGTCTAAAATGTACCTGTTGACTCGTGGCAAACCAGAATCGGAAGAAACATCATCACAGTGTTCAATATGCAAGGACTTAGTATATTCCACCCGAAACACATTATCTCAATTAAAGGAACAGTAAACCACAAACTCATAACTGGAAATCAAGCGTGGCATATTGGCAGCTTAGAAGACTGATTGAAGTTCCCTTTATTTGTTTAGTGATTCAAGTTGCATGTTGGTTTAAATACACGTCTAATTGGTTATGTTATGGGGAATTACTGAAGTAAGGAACCCATCTACCACTAATACTAGAAAAATTATGAGCAAAACGAGTACCTCTTGGAAGTCCCGTTCCCGTATCTTTCAACCAGAATCACATTTCTCTGGCCTCTTCTATCCTTCCTCCTGTTGCATATAACTTCAAAATACCAAAAAAAGAAAAAAAGAAAAGAAAAAGATAATAACAATAATAATAATAATAATAAGCAGAAATAGTGAATTTTGAGAGAAACGACAACCTGGGAGGCTCAGATTCTTGGTCCTCATCTGGTCGGCCTCCACGGATATCTGAATGCGGGGAAGTGCAGAGGATCTGAAGATTGGGATGCAGTTTAACTCGGGGACGTAGGGGAAAGGAACGCTGCCACGATTCAGACCTAACTTTCGGCAAGGATAGATGCAGAGACCGAGATGACATTATTGGTCTTCAAAATCTGCCCCCAACCTTTTGCTCCAAAAACAAAAAAGATGTAAAACGAAAAACCGCCAGATGCCCACGCGTACGATAACAGGATTATTCATTATAGCACCAAGAAACAAAATGTAAAGGTGGGTATGCTAATACGCTACTTACTGAACCGAGGATAATTATCCGTCTACCGTTGGAGTTCGTTTTGTCGTACCTTCCCAATTTTTTCTACCGGAAAAATCAACCAACAAACAATGACGATGAAATATGAATATTCAATACCTGTAACTGTAAGGCCGTATATGAAATTATGAATTGCGCTGAGCAATTTCAAAATGTGGATCATCAAACAACATTAATTATTGACTTGCGGTAATATCGTTGAGAAAGTTTGAAAATAATAACTACTCCTACTTGCATAACAAGCCCTTGGCCTCGTACGCAAGTCTACTCAAAAATTTTTACCCCAAAACCAATATTTTCTCTCTTCTAATAGCAATCATGGCATTCCAGTTCAGGGGCGGAGAACAGCTTAGTAATGGTCACCAGTTCACGATTCATTAGCTAGCGAATCCTCATAGGCATGCACATCATACTGCCACAATTGAACGAAACTGAAAACAAGCTTTCAAGATTCTATAGTATAACAAGAATTAAATTACAAGCCAACTAGACAACTTTTAATAAGTGAAAGTTGTCTTGTTACAAAAATTGGTGCTGCAGGATGACAAAGTAAAAGTTCCTGACAGCCAAGCCCTCTCAGATACCAGCAGAGTCGTGTTTATCCTGCTGCAAGTACTTGTAAGAGTGCAAATAATTGGGAAGATCAATATCAATCTTGGCTAACAAATTATCTAACTGTGCCCTCACTAGTACTCTGTCCTTCTTTGTTGCGATTCTCCAGTATAATCTTTTGAAGCTCTTTTTCACTCGCTACAATTAAACGCTTAACAGTGTCAAAGGTGGTAAGCCGTATGCTGCAACAGGAAAATCACAGAGAAGTAGTCAATCAAGTGCCATGATAATAATTACTCGCTAAAAAGGGAAAATAGTCCTAATTGACTTCCAATATTGGCCAAAATTGATGAATACCACTCATTTCTTCGCAGCCAATGAACGAAAAACTCAAGGCAGGTTAGCCAAGAATAAATTAGAGATTACCTCAAGAAGTTATAGTAGCAATACTTTCACTGGTATTGTCAGATTCATTTTCAACAAACCAATGAACAAGATAGCTACAAGAAGTTAAGAGACATGAACCTGCTATTAGGTAGTGTTTTCAATGCATTGGGCACAAAACCCCTATACAATCCAACTAGCCCATCACGTTCCAGAATACCTGATTTGTATTTATATATAAGAAGCGGAGTCAAAGTCTAATAATCATACACTTGCTGACTTCAAGCAGTTAAAGTTTCAAACAAGATAGAAACAGGATTTCATAATAGAAGGTAACTCAATTCAAGAGATTGTTGCAATATTATCATATTATCACCAAAGTGAAAATGAACCTGAACATAGACAAAGGTCAAGCATGGGTTAGATGATGGTTAAACTTAACTGATGCGTTGAGAATTTTACAGCTACAAAAGGCCCAATTTGTCCATTTCCCAGGCTAAAATAACAAATCAAGACTTGGAAAGTCCTCCAAGAAGGCTCACTCATGGAAGGTAATTGGCAAAAATGTTGTATGTAGTTAAGAGAATCGTAAAGACAAAGCACCTATCCAGAGTCAGATTTTCAGAAACGGGCTTGTGGCCCTCCCATAACTACAAAACTAATAACAAAAGTATAACAAGTTTTACAGGAATATCACCAAAGACAAGTAGAGTTCAGGGTAAAATGTGCTATAACCCATTCTGCATGTGTTCACTTAATTGGGCATTTGTCCCCCTAAACTAGACAAGCTTGCTAGATTTGTTTCCGATGCTCCACACATTGCAATCATCTTCAAACTTTAGTCAAGTAGTTTTTAAGAAGTTTCTTCACCAGCAAATCTGCAGTGCATGGATCACGAAATCTAGGTACATTTTCATAAATAAGCATTTGAAGGACTTTTCGGGTTAAATTTGATGAAAATGTAACATCTTTCTCTTGAATCACATCAACATGGGGAAATGGTTGGCAGACACTGTATGAGATCAAATCCCACAATTTTTTAGCACGGTTTCTGATTGTCTATTTACCTGGAAAGGCATCCAAAACTGTCTTGTAAGGTGTGCCTCTCATTTGCAGTTGTCTTCTGACAGTGTCCAGGGGATAACACATGACAGTAGCAACAGTGGCTGATATTAGACCCGTTATTAGGGATGTTTCAGTTCTTTTCTGATACTCTTCGGGAAGAGCTTTCTTCACCCTGACATTCACAACATTTTAGATTCAAGATACATATACTTCCCCTTCCTCCATTGACAAACAATCAGAAAGCAAAATTTCCAAAGAGAAAGCTCACAAGTCAAACACACAAAAGTTTACTGCAATATAAGGTGCTATTCCAATAAGGGAAGGTCCTAGACCACTATAAAATGATGCAACTCCTTCCTCTTTCAACATATTGAAGGCAACCTGAAATGAACGAACAAAATCATAAATCATAACTGCAAGTCTGTCTACCACTATAATGAGGCGGAAGTAGTTTACCTGTGTCATAGTTTTATACCCTGGTTCAACAGCTAGTCTCAGCCTAAGGACATCTAACGGATATGTAACCTGGTCAAGAACCAAAAATCTAAAATGTAAGATAAACAGTAACAGTCGAATAGAACACCTACAAAATCCATTAAGATAGCTGTCAATTTCACAAAACACAAGCCAGTATTTAATATCATTCTCTAATCTTTTTGATAAGAAGAAATGTATTGAGAGGTTAAGAGAGAGTAATAGTAGCTAAGAAACTAATGAGACGACTGACCAAAAACACCACAGAAATATCCAAAAAAGAAACATCACTTAATGCTGGTACCCAGCTAGAGCTTTTCAGTTGTAAGATTAATTATCTGTGTATTTAAGTAAAAACATTTTCATTTGCAAAGCAACTTTCCATTACATTATAATTTTTACAAGGCATTCTAACTTAGGGAAATACCCTACTTACACACAAGCGCATTACACCACTTGACATCAAATATAACCAGAAGGATATTTTTCTGAACACAAAATTACAGACAGTACCAAGCTAATATATGACTTACAAAAGTTGATGTCATGCCAGCACAAGCACCTGCTGCTAGTCTTCCAATAACAGAAAGCGTCCCATCCTTTCCACTAAATAGTTTCTAAAAAATCAAACATCAAAATCACAATAATTCCAAAAATGTATGCCGTATCATAGAATGCTAAGATTTCCTTTCATTTCATAAAAAAGTTGGGTGAATATTTCTTTTTCTTTATTACCTTGTAGGTTTCATAAGCAAACAGCTGCACTGCACTGTAAGGTATAATCCGTATCACCTAGACGTGGATTCAATAAAGGTCGAATTAACACTCTTTCCCAAGTTCAAAATGACTGGGGAGGGAATGCAATGCTACTGGTCTTTCAGCCCCCAAAATTCACCAATTCCAAAGAAGGAAAGAGTACCTGAGGAAGGTTGCCTTTCCAGTACCCTTTGATCCCTTCTTCCTTTCCAATCAATGTTATTGCCTACAGATAAGTACTTCAATATACAAGACAAAGACAGAAATATTCTGTACAATATAAACTAAATATCTCAAACAAGAAGTCACAAAGGCTTAAGACGAATAACCCCAAAATGTAACATGTAAAGAACATCAAAGGTTCTGGTGAGTGCTGAGAAAAGTAACTAACAAGAACATAAAATTGCAGTCAATTACTATACTGATCTTCATATCATCCCAAATAATTCCATCACTAAACTTCCAAATGTCAAGGGCTGCTATATTTCTACAGCCACAATTCTAATTCTGTTGAAGATTCTGGGAGAAAAGGGAGCAAAAACCCACTATTGTAGATAGACAGGGAAAAGGAAACAGAAAACAAATCCAATGAAGAAAATATAAAAGGGGAAATCACATCTAATGTAGTCTTGGTATGTTGCCAAATTCACAAGCATTCATTAGGTGGGAAACATATAGTTAACTCCATCTTCACTGAAAACAAAAAGATGATCAATCATATAATTCACACCATAAGTTACTCAATGGGTGATGCAATATTTAATTACGTAATCTGCAAAAGGTGGTATCTTAAACAACGACCATGAAATACTGCTCCCCATCCCCTCTGTTCTCCCAACACAAAAACAAAAGAAATGAAGAAACATAAAAAACAATGAGGTGCACAAGTCACCAGGCATAGTAGAAATACTTACCTCAATAAATCCAATACCCTTTCTAACACCTTCTTGCCCAACTCTTACTCCGTGAGTCTGCAAGCAAATGCCACAGAGGAAGAAATAACTGGTGAACATTCTTATTACTTGTGAGAAGGCGTTCAGTCGAATACACTATTCCTTTTAATAGAGGAGTAGAAGTTCGCTTTTATACTAATAGCTACATCGATAATTTCAAATAAAGAAACAAAGAAATATACATCCCCCCCCCCCCTCAACAGTATCCAACTTATTTCACAGATAAACCCAATTCCTGAAAAAGATTAGTTAAGAAAATCCGAAGCCCAAAACCATGGAAAAAAAAAATTGTGTTATTAGAAGAACACAGTAGTATCTACTTAACACAGAAAGCATACAGGTGCATCTCACGAAACAAAAAAAAAAAGAAAAAAAAAAAGAAAATTACATGTCTATCACCAAATTTGAAACATTATACCCGTAATTGGTGTCATTGACATTATTACGATTAGAAATTACACACATAACAGATAGCAGGTTGCATGACAAACAGACTAAATTGACCATTGTAATCCAATCAACCGAACAAATATTCTGAACCAGAAAACTAGGGGCGGAAGAGAATAAGAGAGGGAAATGAAGCAACAGAAACATATGCACCTGCATAAGGAGCTTAATGCGGTCGAGTGGCGCCGTAACGGTCTTGGCAGCGGCGCCAGCAATAGCCCCTGCAGCGAAAAGCGCGGCGTCCTTAGGAACCAAGGCCAGCAAGGCCAAGGGACGCTTCAGTAACTGATTCGACGTCGGATAGAATTCTCTCTCCTCTTTCTTTTCCTCCATCGATAGTGATGCAAAATTAGAGACATTGCCACGAAGCCTCGTGCTGGTACCAGCATGACTAGAGCGGTTGGTTTGCAGTAGGTAAAATTCTGGTTCGACGATTGAAGAACTGATGGGGACATTTGATGATTTGAGAGCTGGAATTTCTCGGCAGCTCAAGGAGACCTGGCTTTTTTTCATATTGCTCACTTAAAACAGAGGAAAATTAAAAGGGTTTTCCTCCGTTATGGATAAGGTAAAACGACAAGTTCCAGGGAGAAGAGAAGAAGAAGAGGGGAACAGTGCGAGGGGAAGGGGAAGGGAGAGGGAGGGAAAAGGAAACGAAATAGGACTGGAAAATTATTGGGAAATGAATAATCTAATTTTGATCTGTTTTATCATAGTTATTAAATCTAACCTGGGAAGGAACCGGCAAAGGAGGTGGGTCAACGGGTTACTGATTTAACCGGTGGGTCACTACATATATTTAAATATTATATTTTATAATTATTTATATAAGATATATGATATAAATTGTAATAAATAATGCTATAACAAAAGCTCATTTAATTTAATTTGTTATAAAATAATTAATTCATATAAGAATCAATCAAATATAAAATTATTTATTAATATACCAAACTTCAAGTGTAAAATTTTATCTATATTTAGTGTAATTATCTAGCTTATTTATGAATTTTAAGTGTAAAAAATTATTAAAAATAATATTTGTCTTTAAATGAATTATGTAATATGTTATTTTTTAAATCCATTTTATAACTTATAGAATTTGGAGGGTAATAAATTTTTATTAAAAGATTCCAAATAAATTTGTTTTAGAGAAAAAAAGATAGAATTGAAAAAACATTTATATATCATAATAAAGCTACCATATTATCATATTTGGAAGTAGTTTGGTGGTAAGTAGGCGATAGTGTTGGGGCGGAGGTCCGAAGTTCGAGTTCCAGCAACAGCAATATAATTTTTCCACAAAATCCCGTTAGTGTCAAAACCGGCCGGGTTTCCGGTTCGACCGTCGTTGACTAAGTCAACGGCCTCTTTGCACAGACGATCTGATTCCAAATCCGGCCCGGTCCAATGACCAGTCCACCGGTTCGACCGCCGCCGGGCCGGGTTTATTAACTATGTGTTTTATGCACCAGCGTGAGACTATTGATTTTTTTTTTTTTTTTCTAATGCCGTCCAACCTCTGCTATGGCCTTTTTTTTTTTTTTTCCCTTTTCTGCCAACTACGTAATAAATAATAATGGGTAATACCTGTAATAGGCTAACACTGGTGGGCTTTTTCCTTTTTTTTATTGCCTTTTTGGGTGGAGAAGGTCCAGAAGAAGGACGAAGCCCACACAAATATGGAAAACTTCGGAAACAAGATATTTTCCCAGGCTTATACCAACGGAATCAAGATATTTGTCAGGGTTGGTAGACAGATAAAATATACTCGCCTGAGTGATGACGCCCAAGAAACCAGTCACCAGGTAGATTTTCAGATATTTGATATGGAGCTGTTTAACCTTGAAATCCGATTATTAGGATCCGTAATTCAACTCCGGCCACTGGTTAGAGAAGTGAAAAAACCAAACATATTCGAATTGTGTGTGATGGCGGATCACGGGCTTACAAGTTTCCATTCAAATCAGTTAAAAATATGGTGATTTTTTTTTTTCAACATTACAATTCTACTTGTTTATACTCCCTCTAGAGTCTAGATTCATTTACGTTATACTCTGCTTATTTACAACTCAAGAATAAACTAGTTTGAACTGAAACTCGTGAGGCCCCTAATCCGTGTGATGCCATACCTAATCAATAATTTTCCATAAAAAAAAAAAAAATAAGAAGAGAAGATTTTCAACGAAAATCACACTTTACAAGCAGAGCATAATTGATGTTAGTTGGTTTTCATGTTTTCATTATTATTTCATAGAGGGGCTAGTGGACTAACTAGGACCATGAATAGCTCAAATTCGGCTGAAAAAAAAAATACTTTACCATATTATACTTCTGGGTCGAGCAAAGTTTTTGGGCCTTGATTTGAAGCTCGATTAAAATGTGAGCCAAGTTATGTCTTCATAGGCGCAGTCCAATTAAAGTTCGGCCTGTTATTATATATGTGCGTGCGCATGTGCACCCTAGTATATATGACTATAAATGTATTATTTTTAAATATGTAATGTATAATTAGACTTTTGTAATTAGTAGAAAAAGAATTAGATTCATTAAATAAATTATTAGTATTCTATTCATATATTATTATTATTTTTCATGTATTTTAAAAGAATTAGATATAATTATAGTTGAAAAACTATTGATTTATGTACTTTTAATGAACTTTTTACTGGTTTGTGTGTTGTTTTAATGCTGTAGATTTCAAATTAATTTTACTACTTAATGGTTTAGTAATTATATTAAGGAAATTAAGAAGTAATAAATGAGTTTGGACGGAGCCTAAATTAGGTTCAAAACCCAAATGTGTTAATGTTGTAACCCAAGCATGAGGTTCACATATATTAACTTAAAACTCATGACTCGAAACCTAAATGTCTTACTAGCTCTGTGAGCAAAGCATGTGTTTAATAAAATTTGACTCAAATAGTCCGATTGACAGTCTTATAATGAACTGCTCTCCTCTACACGTACCATGTAGTCTTCTCAATCTCAAGATGCAATAATATCTCTCAAAAAAAGGGATTAGACTAATAAAAAAATCAAATTGATGTGAGAGTCTATCAAAAATTTTAATTTAGCTAGAAAGTTGTGAAATTTAAAAAGTAAAGAGAAAGAATAGGTATATTGAATCCAAAATGTCGTTCTTATAACAAGTCTTAAGAATGAGATTAAAGTACCAGTAAGTGACTAACGACTAATATCATCCAATAAGCCCTGTGCAGTTACATTAGAACGTTATATGCTACGCAGTTTGTTCTTATTAATACAACAATTGCTAAATATTGCTCCATTAGTTTGTTCTTATTAATACAACAATTGCTA
Source organism: Coffea eugenioides (assembly GCF_003713205.1). NCBI lineage: Eukaryota > Viridiplantae > Streptophyta > Magnoliopsida > Gentianales > Rubiaceae > Coffea > Coffea eugenioides. The sequence goes on along the minus strand of NC_040040.1, from coordinate 2,217,737 downwards.
AATATTGCGCCAAATAATCTCTTATGGTTTAAAAACTTACATATAACTCATTCATGATTTGGGTTAAAGTGTCACCGTTAGTTTTTTCGATAAAAACTAATGGTTAATAGTAAAAAATTAAAGTCAAACTAATAAATTGACAAATTCACCCTTTCGCTATTTTTTTCTTTTTTCCTTTTCTTTCTCTCTCATTTTTTTGGGAAGAGAAAGGATGATTTTGAGAACCAATGCTTTAGCCTACAAAATCTTAATATTCTCCAAATACAAAAGAGATGGAAGGAAAACAAAAATAAATAAATAAGAAACAAAAAAAGATGGAAGGAAAATATATCAAAAAATTTTTTGACTACAAGTATCATTATAGGTTTTTAAATCAAATAGTTAATGGTATTTTATAGTTCTTATTTATTTTTAATTTCTTCTTTTTTATGTTTGGAGAAAAAAAAGAAGTAACGAAAGGGTAAATTTATCAATTTATTAGTTTAACTTTGATTTTTTATTATTAACTGTTAGTTTTAATGAAAAAAACAGTGGTGACACTTTAACTTAAACCATAAATAAGTTATGGATTAATCTTTCCTATACCGACAGTGTTTACACTATCAGCATTGGATGAATGATAACTATGCAAAATTTGAATTTGAAATTCAATTTTTGCACACATATCTGTTTGGATGGGACTGTTTTTCAAAAACTAGTTTTTCAAATACAATAAAAATTTTTAAAAAGTAATCTAAAAGGTAATCTAAAAATTAATTTAAATTTTTTTAAAATTTTAAAAAATATCTCAAAATATATTCTAGAAACTCTTATACACTTAAATATTCCAAAATATTTTTTGAAAATATCCCAAAATATAATCTTAAAACTCTGCTACAGCAAAATTTTTCTAAAACACTACCGTTAGTGTAAGAAAGATTTACTCATAAGTTATATGTATGTTTTTAAATCATAGTAAGTTATGTGGTAAAATACAAAATTACAGGGGATAAAATTTGATGTATCCAAAAATATATAAAGGTAAATCTGTCCTACTCCGTTAAAAGGGGAGCCGGCAATCATCTCTTATCATCAAGACTGCATCGTGACCGACTATCCGAACGCAAAGTTGGTAAGTTGGTTATTTATCGAATAGTTTGTTCGTGCGGCAGCGCAGGACGAGAGCTAACCAGCAATTCATAAAAGAAGCATCAGAACTGGGAAGCAAATTTATGAACAGGACCAACTGTTGTTTCTTAATTCGAAGGTCAACAAAACACAAAGGCAATGCACGCATTAAACGAAAAAATATATATCTTATTATAAGATAAGTAAAGGTCCAAAGTTATTATAACAACTCCCCTTGCTGACACGTGACACTATTAGTGAATTTTGAGCTTTCTTTTTTTGTTTTCTCTACGGATTTGACATTACTTTGTGAACTTTGCATATTGTTTTATAAGGTTGACCAGGGGAGTAAGGTCATCTGCCACAGTTATAAGGTTGAAATATTTTTAATAGACTTTTCAAACTCTAGATTTTGAAGAGATATAATTCCATTGGAATATCACTTACATGATCATTTCAACTTATATTTGATAAATTAATTTAAGTTTTAATTGGATTACAGCGTTATTATCATTATTATTATTTGAATTTATATTTATATTTAATTTATTTCAATATGAATTATCATTTAAAGTTATGTTTGACAAATTAAGTTGCATATGTTAACAATCGTCGAATTGCATGGATTTTTTCAAATTGTTATATTCTTTGACATTTTGTTATTTTGTTAATTTAGTGAAAAGATTATTTAAAACTAATTTCATCTTATTCTAAAGAAAAAGATTATTACTGTTGCTTAATGTAGTGTGCATTTTTCTGTTTCAAATTTATTTTAATTTGTTCATATTAAAATATTTGGTAGCATTTGAATCTATGTTCATATATTTTTGTTATCAATTCTATTTTAATTCATTTATACCTTAATAAGTGTTTTTTATTACAATTAATTTTTCCTTTCCTAGTCAAACGAATGCATTAACGTCTAAATGATAAAAATGAGTGTATCTCTATTATATTTCATTAAAATGCTCTTTGTTGTTTTTTTCATGGTAATTGTTAGATTTACATAATTTTATTTTCTATGCTGTCAAATTATTAAAATATTCAATAAAGCTTATTTATTATAAGTTCTAATTTCAAGAGAAAAACGTTTTTCTAATATTATTATATTATTCAACAAGCCAGCTTATAAATTGTTTGGTTCTCCTATTTTTCCTCTGCTTTATTTGTAATAAATCATAAGTCAAATAATGCAATCATTTTTCAACTATTCAACTTTTTCTCAAGTATCTAATCAAATTAGATAATTATATTTTTTTTCAAAGTTAGGTTGTCCTTTACAAAAAAGTCAACCTTTTGATGAATTATCAATTGTATTTTATCTATTTATAACTATTAGATTGGAAGACAAAGTACTAGTTTAGTTTAACTTTCGTAGACTATCTTTTTAGATGAAATTATTATCAACAAACGAATCTTGAATAGTATAGTACACACTCTTACATACACTACCAATCTTTATTGTACTTCATTTTCTTCTTGTTTTATTTCCTTCTCGTTCTCATATAGCAGAGAGAAAGGTTCCTTCACTTTCTTGTTTTCTCTCGATTGGTAACACAATTTTTCTTATTTTTTACTTCAACAAATCTATGCATTTATATCTTGTTATAGTAACATATACTTTCTTTTGCATGTTTTGTGTTTTTCTTTTATGGCATTACTTTTAGAATTCAAAATTTTTGTTTAACCTGTCACTTTACTCCAGATTAGTCACTTCACTTATTTTATTTAGCACCAGTTAAACCTATGTAAACCAACTGAAATTGCCACCGAACAAAATATACATTTTTCCTTTCAATTCAATTTTATTTTATTTTATTTATACGTTAATACTTGCTTTTTATTACAACGAATTTTTTCCCTTTATCAACCAGCAATGCATTAAGATGCTCTTTATAATATATTTACACATGATACTCAACTCATAAACAATCTTTGTTATCCTTAAACACTTTAGGGTGGGCACAGCCATGCCTTACTAGTAGTACCCTTAAACACTTTAGGGTGAGCACAGCCAGACCTTACTAGCAGTATATATACGACACTCTCAAGTCTCAACTCAATTTGAAGAAAATACGGGTAGCGAATAAAGACTCGTAAATGGACCGAACGATATCATAGTAGTAATACCACAGCGTCATCTCCAACCTCCGACACCATGCTGCTTGCAACTAAAACCAATCCAAATGAAAGAATTAACAAATGGATGGGTGGATGGATGTAAACTTGATTGATTTATTTATTTATTTACTATCGTCGGCCGCCAGCATAGACTAGCACCCCATGGCGATCACGTTCCGACTCCTGCAGCAAAAGTTGCAGTGAACAGTCCCCGAATGTTTGTTAGGGTTAAGAATGAAACTGTACAACAACAACAACAACAACTGCTAAATTTTAGAAGAATCATGATACGATGTCAGTAACCTCTGCTCAAACTCTCAAGATTCCATGGGCAGATGATTTCATACCGAAGTCGACAACATTTGCTGGGTCTTGGTCTGAAGCAATGAAAGGATTAAATCAAACATCATGATCCAAGTAAACTAAACTCTTGCATTTAGTATTAGGAAGGATCGATCTCAAGATTGGTACTTGATATCATGGATGGATTGATTAGCCAGGATAAAGTTAAACTAGTTTTATTACGTATTACCTAGTAGCATTAATACTATCCCAAATTCAGGGTGGGGGCTTACTGGGTGGGGATCTGGAAACAAAAAAGCACGCTCCAATAACCACGTAACACAAGAGAAGTACCAATCCTTTCATGTAGTGAGATGTCCCGTCCTGTAAAGTAAAAACATATGAACAAAGAGATGATGATCAAGTTCATGTTCGTTCTTCCAAGGTACTGATATTACTTGCACAAATCGATCGGCAGCCACGTTCGCTAAGGTTTTTCTTTAATTTGCTCTCTAGTTCTTTTGACACCACACCAGTTGCACTACCCTAGGAGGAGAGGAGTTATATGGACAGACAACTGAGAAAAGTATCAATTTGGCTCCTTTTATTTTAAGCACTCCGCGGTCTTTTCTTCATCACCATAATCATCATTGTACAAATCAGACTAAGAGGCAATTACTCGATCAATTAGTTTTACCTGCAGAGCGAAGGCCGTGATAATTATGGATAGAGCAAGAGAACCGGTTTCGAGGAGATTGAAGTCAAGATCCATGTTGATGCCGATAATCCAAGCAACAATCACAGTCAAGGGAAGCTACGCAATATGAAGGACATTTGTAACGATTTAGGTCAAACTTGTGATCAGGCATTGAAACTTAATTTAAGAATGGATCTAAAGAACGTAAGACATACCACAAACATGGAAATCTGAGATGCCGAACCTAGAGCGACCCCCAAAGAGATATCCTGCAATATGAATTTTCTTTTTCAATTGCATTTCTTTGAAGATTGACGCAATAGGTGCTGCATGTGAAATGAGATGAGGAATGAAAGAGAATTCACTGCTGGCAAAAGTTAATCACCAGTTTATTCTTGAAAGCAAATATGATGGCTCCGGCGTGTTCTGCTGCGTTTCCAACAATTGGTAGCAAAATTAGACTGATGAAGCTGACAGAGAGACCCCAGGTGTCGGATGCAGCCTGACGGAAAGGAAGCCAGAAAGATTTCAAAGGTGTATAATATCGCGGGTTATCCTACTAGTACTTCACAAAAATTAATAAACAGATATGCTGCTCCAGTGTGACTAAGAGAATTAGTAGCCACTGGACTGGAGCAGTGGAGCAGTGGAGCAGTGGAGCAGTGGAGCGGAGCGGCTCGCACCTCGATTGTGGCCACAACATACTCGGATAGTAAAGCAATGACACCAGTCATGCCTGCCAACCAAGCAAATCCGCTCCAAAATCCAATCACTGGTGTTTCCTCTGCAATTCCGTCACCGTCTTCGTCTTCATCCTGATCAATATCGTGTTATATATAACAAGTATGCATACAGTTAGCTACTGCAGTAGTAAAACAAGTTATATATATAGACTTCAACGCCTACATGCACGGTGATTGTGGGTATGGTATACGCAAGAACGAGTGCAATTATGGTTTTGATGAGGTAGCACTAGTGTTCAATTAGGGCATTAATAGTATTGGTTTATACTAGTATTTTCACGTTGACTGTTGTACTTTTGCTTAACATATGCGGGAGGAGGAAACATAGGAACAATTAAAATTCACCATTTTAACCAAAAAATGAAATCAACAAATAAATTTATACGTACAGCAAAATATAATATGAGATCTATAAATACAACAACCACCTATCCATAGGTAGAGAACGGGGCAGCAACGGTTGTTACGATAAGCATCCCTAAAAGTTAAGGATCAAGATTGATATTTTTAGAATTTTTTTATATTTTATGTGACGTTTACAAAAATTTTCTCGACATTTATGTTTTTTTATGTATATTTTGTGTTTAAAATGATTTACATTCTAGAAAAATGCACATCCATCCAGTCCCCGCCGCATACATATGTAGTAATTGCACGTATAGCTTAGCTGCATATACATATATACGTACGTACCTCTTGTGCCTCGAAAAATTGTCTATGGGTCCATAACTGGAAAACAAGATAGGCCAAGTAGGCGATGAGCATCAAAATGCAACTAACTCTCGACAAAGAGACAACGGTTGTCTCCAAGGCGAAAACATCCGATGAATTCCGGGAGTATTTAAGCATGAGGGGCAGCAGGTGGCATAACAGTCCCAGCAACAGCAGCATGGAGTTCACATCACTTTGTTTCTGTCAATGTATAAAAAAAATTATGTGATCAATGAGATTAGCATAGTTCATAATTAGTAACGTAATTCAATTTTACCCTGTCAAACTTTTGTTCCTTGGTGACGTTGGCGAGGCCACCGCAGAAAAGAGAGGTTCCGAGCACCAGGAGGAGGTTGGAAAGCACAGAACCCAAGAGAGAGTACTTCACCACGTCTACTTTGTGCTGGACCAGTGCCAGTATTGCTATGATCAGCTCCGTTGCATTTCCACAGGTTGCATTTAGGAGCCCCCCAACTGCAAAAATGAAAAACCATCACCAATTAACTTTGTTTCTCTTTTGAAAAAAAAAAAAAAATTACTACTAGTTCAAATTAATGCCAGCTAGTAGCTATCTACCACATTGTATCAATTAAAGGAGAAAAAAACTGAAGCGAAAATGGACGATATATACTAGATGTAGAAACAATAAATATATAAACTACAACGAGAGGGATCAATCATCGAGGACTTTCACTTCAATGATCTCAAGTCCTCCCACATGGTGCTTGATTTATAGACTAGGGTTTCAGATGCAACTTAAAATCCTCCAAACGTACAGGTTTAGGTGCCTGAGTTCTTCGGCTAACCTCAAATGACAGTCGAGGACGATTTAGCTTCGACAAATTAAATGTTGTTCTTTGATTTCGCAAGTTTTCTAAACAAAGAAAAAGAAAACCAGTGTCAAGTTTTAGTAGTTAATATTTTACATAAAAAAGGACTCCAGTATTGGGACCGGGGACTGGCTAGTGCTATGCTGGGTAAACATTCCTAGCATATGCATGCTAAAGTTGGAGAAAGCCAAATCTTGCCGCTTCATCGAAAGACGTCAGGTTGCAGTTGTTCCATATTTTGCTTGTCCTCTTATCTACAAGAGAACCAAAACCCTTTTTCTAAGAGCTAAAAGACAACGCATTCTCAAATTAGCTCCCGTCTTTCGTCAAGAAGGGTTTCGAAAACCGTGAATTTGTGATAGGCTTCATCCATGTGTCCAGGCCTTTCCAGTTCCCATCAATGAATAAAGCCATGTATTTAGTCCTTCAAGAATTGTTTGCCACCACTTTTGAGTGCATGCAACTCATCTTTCCATTCGAACCGCTTTGATTGCATTTGACACCAGATGTTTTCAGTCGAACATCTTGAGTTGAGAAGATCCAGAAGTCCCATTTTTCATTATTTAAAAGAACAAAGGTCGTATAAATTAAGTAGAGGGCAGTAGAAAGAAAGAAACATGTAATCTAGGTAGCAGGCCAATAATCGTGTTTTCCCTTGTATCAATAAACAAGACTGGGAAATTGAGTTATCAAGTACCATGCAGGAAGCATGGGGAACCAGAAGAAAAGGAGCAAACAACAGGAGGAGAAAATCAATTAGCCAAGGATTGATCCCCGTGCTCAGGAGATAGTCGAACCTTTTCGACACTCTTTTCTTTGCACGTTTAATACTAATTTCAACAACATACTGAATTGAGAATCTACCTGTTGGTCCGGTATACATTGCTATTTGTCTGCATTTCGAATGAGGGCACATACAACAGAAAAGTAAATTAGCAGATGTCAGCTCCGAAATCCAGAATCATAAGATGGTGGAATTAATTAATGCAAGAACGAACGATTAGGGTAGTTGCGGTTTACGTATGGAAAGCTTACTCTGTGAGGAAGCTGACGCGTTCTGCGAGCGGAGTGAGTCCAAGCAAGCTCAACGCAAAAACCCACGGCTGTTTCGGAAAACTTTAGTAAATCAGTGATGAGGGTTTTTTCAAAATTAATGACTGTATATAGCACTATATAGATATACATATCACATGAACTAGTGGTTAATTATAATAAGCTTAGAAATATTAATGGAAGGGGAAAATTATTACTCTTCCGAAGTGGTTGCATTGAGCGGCGATTGCAAATGGAATTGCAAGAAAGAGGACAGAAAGCTTTGTTCCGAGAATGACTTCTTGAAGATTAGCCAGAAAGTCTCTAACGAAACGGTAAGGCACTTTTGAGACTAGGGCAATTTCAGATTTCTTGCGCAAAGAGGATGATGACATGTTATGGGCTGTCCGGACACCATGCCTCATCTCCTTGCTCAAGCACTTCAGGTTTCCATTCTCCAACAGCCATGTTTCTGCGTTCGAAGCCATTCTGGCTAATTTAACCTAGCGAAATCAAAAGTGAGCAAAATTTATTCCTCGAACTAAATTGTGGGGAGTCACAAGTAACTAGGGCTTGCTGCTTCGATGTGGTGGTGCACACAGATGTAATACTACTGCATCATGTATATACACATATATTAGATCCGGAATCATACTCATCAGTCATCACTCAGTTCTAAAGGAAACTTCCGCGTGGCTTCCCTTTTTTTTTTTTCTTTTTATTTTCGTGCCTACTATCATGTGCATCTTCGGGGTTAAGTACTAAGTTGTCACGGAACATTAATGTACACAAGGTTGGAAAACGTAATTACCATTCTTCGGGTTACAATTTTCAAAGGGCCATCTTAAGTAACTTCAAATCTTTTTTACTGCATCAATTCTGTGACTAGAAAAGCATTTGTCAATTATATCAGTTGATCTTATTATCAATCTTGCTCAAACGTCATGCAAATCGTATTGCACACACATTATGTGTTGGCATATTAAATTAAGGTTTAAAATTAGAAATTTTTAATTATTATTTAGTAGTGTTTTAATCAAATTAGGGTTTTAATAATTCTATTGGAATCAAATTATGATAGTTTTATTATTTAAAAATTAGTATTTTATTAGAAAAATTCTTATGGTTGTATTATCAAGTCGTCTTATCTATAAATAGGGAGTCATATTATTATATTTAGTTAAGAACAGTGAAGATTTGAGGGCCTTGATATTGTAGTGTGTGATTAATATATTATTGTTGATATTATTCCTCTTCTCCCACACATATTTTTGTGTGTGTGTAAATTGTCACCCCATGTTTTTTTTTGTATTTTACATTTGGTATCAAAACCCTAGGTTTCAAATTAATGCTGGAGTGCTTGTAGACATTGAAGAATTGACCCAATTACGAAAGTTAATTGTGGGTGTTTTTTGCTGTCAAAATTAGAGCATAAAAATTGCTGTGAAAAAATTAGTTGATCGAATTCGATCACAAGGTTGTCATAAAGTGTCCAGTTTGTGAGAATTAAACCATAAGATTGGTTCAAGAATTATCAAATTGATTGCGGATGTTACGACGGAGAATAGAGAAAAATCTTGTCAATTGAATCATGATTATGAAAATCACAAAGTGAATTTTCAATAAGTTAACATCAAATTGGACGATGAAAACAGTCTATCCAGAAGGGTGATTATTTTGGCAAGTGAATAATAAGTTAAGTGACAAGATAAATCTGTCTAAGTACATGGAATATTGCAGCAGCAAAAATCAAGGAAAATTATTGATCATGATGGTGGTGAACCTGATCCAAGAGAGAGTTTGATTTAAGGGAGGCGCTTATTAAATCAAGTTCAAATTTAGAAATTTTCATATTATTATTTAGTAGTATTTTTATTAAATTAGGGTTTTAATAATTTTATTGGAATCAAGTTATGGTAATTTTATTATTTAGCAATTAGTATCTTATTAGAATTTTTTTTTATGATTGTAAAACTTGTTTATCAAGTCATCTTGTCTATAAATAAGGAGTCATATTATTGTATTTAGTTAAGAAGAGTGAAGATTTGATTGGCTTGCTATTATAATGTGTGATTAATATATTATTGTTGGTATTATTTCTCTTCTCCTATACATATTTTTATGTGGGATAAAAAATCTTAACGACCGCTAAACCATTAGTCGAATCAAGTTTTGACCATTAAATAATTTTTTGTCACAAATTAGCGACTAAATTAATTAATTAGTACACTCGTGACCATTGGGTGCTCTTAATTTATGAAATAAGTAGAACATGTAGCAAAGTACAGGGGTAGTTTTGTCCACCACTTACACAATTAAGAGCAAAACTATGCCATATGTTCTGCTTATTTCATAGATTAAGAGTTGTAATTGACGCAATAATCATGTGTGTACTGATTAGTTAGTTTAATGGCCAACTTGTGATAAAAAATTGGTTGAAGATCAAAACTTGACCCGACCATTAGTTTAGTGGTCGCCGAATTTTTTGCCCTTTTATATTTGTAAATTGTCTCCTCATATATATATATATATATATATATATATATATATATATATTATTCTACATTGTGTTGGCATTATAGACATTGTTTAGCAGAGGCCAGGAGCTAAAAAATTATTTTGTTCTCATATATTGAAGACATCTTGTTAATAGTTACTATTACAGTTGTAGGAAGTAAAAAAGGGGAGTTTCTTTCTGTGATAAGTAGTTTACTTAGCTTGTATTTCTAGTTTGCTTGTCTTCTGTCACTAACTAACGTACTTCATCGACAGGTGGATTTTGTCGAAAGTTGCATATACAATACATAATCAATCTCAGTTTCTCGACCATTCGTTTGGAAAACAAATATCTGAAGTTTGAAAAACACCCTCTCCCACCAGCTTGCTTCCGATGATGGATGAAGGGCACACTACAGCAGCACTAGCCGAGCATGTAAACCTAATTGCCAAACTTCCATCAAACCACAAATGTTTTTTGTTTTCGATAATTAAGGAGACTTTGTTTTGTTTTGAGGGCAAAATAAGTGTAGCACCCCTTTGGTTTTAACTTTTAACTTTTAACTTTTAACCGCACCATCCTCCGTCGAGCGGTACAAATTCAGAAAATATTAACTGGCCAGTTGCAAATTAGTAGTACCTTGCTTATCACCAAGCGAAAATAAAGAAGGCGGGCGTGCGTGAAGCTTCCAAAATCAACCCTTGCTCTCGTACTAATATCTGGTCCTGTTTCCACTTTCTAGTTTGTCCCTTAAGTCTTTTTTTCTCTTGATTTGTGTGTAAGCATGTCATTAAGTAGGGTTTGGATTAGATCTCTTAGATCTAGATCCACCCATTAAATATAATCAGATCCAAACCTATTTGAGTCTAAAAAGTAAACCCAAATCTGGACTCTCATGAGTTTGGGTATCCATTTTCAATTCCATGGATACGTTTCTAAATACAGTAAAGAACTAAAGTAAAAATATTTAGAATAATATAAATGCCATCCAATTTTTATTTTCAAATACATTGAAGATGTTGAATGCAATATTATAAACTCAAATAAAGAACACTTATCAACTAAAATTATTTGTTTTCTAAACTTTGTCTGCATCTACATTGAATCTCACTTATTCGCTTTTACTTTTTCTCTTTTTTTTTTTAAAAAGGTTTGTGCCAATTACAATGACACAAAATATTAGATTATTATATAAATTTATTGATAACACACACATTTTTTTATTTATACATGAATCTGAATAGGATTTGGTATGGATTTGGATTTGAGACTAGATCGTAGAAAATCAATCCCTATCTAAATCCAGATCCATGACTCTTTTATAGTGTCTGAGTTTGGATCTAAACAGGATTTAAGTTTAATAAATTAAACTCAAATCCTACCTAAATATATTGAATTTAAATAAGATCCGACTCATTGACATATCTATTTGTGTGATCTATTATGCTTTTTCCTCATTTGCCTGCAAGAAATATTATGGCCATGGTATCTAATATAAGCTTAATTCAGGTCATCATCATCGAAATCTTCTGACCACAGCTCTACAACAGATTTGCTTAGTTAATCGGTCCTAGCATTTCTCCACCCGGGCTTTGTTGGAACGTGTCTTTTTTGTGGTCGGCGCAAATTGAGGCTGCTGCCATATGTACGTACACAGTACGTTTACGCACGGACGTTCAGAGCAAAAACAAGTGGGCCTATTTTCATTCGGGTCCAAGAACTCTTGTTCATTCGCATCCTCACGGATCTTCAGATTCAGGAATCAGTTGGCATCAGCCATTTTTCTTTCTTGTAGTCCCAGAACTCCTCCCATCTCCATGCGTTCCTCTGTCAAACATGCAATGGCATATAAGACCCTTTATTGTTGACGGTAAAGCCGCCGCAGAACCACCCACAGTATTAGAGCTACTCACTCTCTCACTCAACCCTTACAGACGCATAATTGCGGATACTAATTTGGGTGAGGCCCTAGCCCTAGTTCTACACATAGTTGTCAAAATCGCGATCCGAATCGTACGATCCGGATAACCAAAATCGATCCGGATCGTATTCAGAGTCGCAAATCATATTAATCTTTGTAGGATCGCATAGAATCGTAGCAGAATCGGTAGGATCGTGTAGGATCGTAGAATCGGTAGGATCGTACGATCCTACAATTTTTTTGTAAATTTGTGAAATACGAAGCTCCATTTTGCAAGTAAATGAAAATATTTGTGGTATATTTGTAATTTATCAAAGAATTGTAACCTTTAATTGCAATTAGGAGCTTTTGGTAGGATCTTACGATTCTACGATCCGATCCTGTGAAACTAAAATCGATCCTACGTGGGATCCCGATTTTACAAACCTTGGTTCTACATCGGGATCCCACCAGAATTGGAATAATAGATACTAGTGCTGCGCATCGCAAGATTTTTTTTGAAACGCATGATATTTTCAAATATCAAAGCGGTACCGTCGTGGGTTGCGTCGTGTAGTTACTGTGTTGTATGGTCATCATGAACTTGACGATGAATCCAAAACAATGCAACTGCTAGCCCATGTGATCAACTGTCGCTCAGTTTCAGATATCAGAGTGTGGGGACTGCGGAATCGATAGAGCCGACTTCTGCGAAGTTTCTCCCCGATGATGATGACAAAATCACAAATTCGAATTCAAATTCTTGACGACTGATGTTTATGTATTTATTTACAAGGGATGCGAAACCAACACGCCGTGAATTTGTTGTGGAGCGGCGATGTCTTGCCTGCACAGGACATGTCCCAATATTGGCTTGGCCAATAGAAATGTATTTAGAGGCCCCTCCAGATCCAAATTGGGCCACCATTCGGGGCATCCCACCGTTACAACCTCAGGCTCCAGAGTTTGTACGTCAGGAAATCCCGACCGGTGCAGGGGAGGAAGCAGTCATGTGGTGGTGGGCTTCAAATGGACAATAATGAATGGTACTAGTTCCCGTACTTTGTTGACATCGACTTTGATACTCAAAAAATGACGGCTTTCTACTATTTCTTGGTGGTTTTCGGAAGGATTTGGAGGATCTCCCCGCATTAGATTCACCGGCGAGTGGAGAAAATTAGTTCTGAGGCCTCGGGTTTCGTTTCAGGCAATATTCTTAGGGATAATTTCAGAAACCACCCCTCGGGTTTCTGACACTTTCACTGACCTCCCCTAAGGTTTTAAAAATTACACTAACCTCCGTTGTTAGAAATTTGGACCCATTACTTACATAAGATATAATGAAAGGACTATTTTGTAAATTTGGACCCATTACTTACATAAGATATAATGAAAGGACTATTTTGTCCTAAGACGTTATGCATTATTACAAATAGATATTTGACCAAAAAAAATTAGGGCACTAAATAAATAAGATTAACTAATTAAACCAAAAAAATGATTATTTCATCTCAAATTAGCAACCATAATTACAATAAAAAAATAGCATCAATTGCTATCCTAAGATGGTGCTATTTTTGTGATTGATATCACTTGACAATGATCAAAACAAACAACCTCATATAATCTGCACGCATAGATCTTATGAGCAAGAAAAATAGAAAAATTTTTTGATTAACTTATTTTGTTAAATCTTGTGTTGAACAAAACTATTCATGCCTTTTGTTGTTGATTTGTTGACTAAAACTTGTATGTTTTCTGTATCAATACTTTTACTTTTACCTTGTCAACTAAAATAAAAAGATTAATTTTTTTAACCCAAATTTAAATTTAGATGCTTATAATAATAATTTATAGCATTATAAAGTTAGTTGTGTCCTTTATAGGTAATTGCAAATGACAAAAAATATGGCCATTACAATTTGCACCAGCTACATGCAGAGACCATTGTTGCTTCAAGTTATCAAATGCTACATCTTTTTAAATTTTACATATATCTCTTGACTTTTATTAATTATTTTATTCTTTACTAATACAACTTGAGAACAATTAGAAAAGCACATATATGGAAGAAATCTATCATCTCACTCCTCAAAATACATTTTTAATAGTAGTTTTTCTGAATTGGACTGATTTGTTACTAAAACTTTAAGTCCAAGGGAAATTAGTATAATTTTTGAAACCTCAAGGGATGTCAATGAAAGTGTTAGAAACCTCAGGAGAGGTTTCTGAAATTATCTCATATTCTTGACTATAATGGTTATGAAGTCTTGAGTGGCTTATGATTCACACAAATCAATCAATTTTCAATGGGAAAACCGAAAACAGGATGGTCCAATAGCATGAGAGTCCAACGTGACCTGTTCCTCAAGATATCAGTAGATGACTATTAGAGTTCACTCTTTTTGGGTTTTTAGTGCTACGGTAAATTCTAAAATATAATTCACCAAACAAAAAATGAAGACATATTCATAATGTGATTCAATGGTATGGTTCAGTAATGGTCATTCGGCATCATTTATCTCAGTTAGGATTTAGGACGAGCATATAAAAGTCACTTTTAGTACCGACTTTTATTTTTTTTAAAAAAAAAAACGGTGATCAACTTTTATTTTCTTTTCGAGTTAACCAAATTTTAATCAACCACTGACAACAGTAGGATACAATTTCATAATATAACATCATATGCCAAGACAATAAAAAAATTCTATATTGCCCCAGACTTGCTTGCAGTTTGCAGCCCAAGAGAGAACATGTAAGCGATTGCTCAGGAGGAGGCCTTGGAGAACTATTGATAACACAAACCCTTCATGAATTCAAAGGAACTATTCAATCTGCCCCGTGCTAAGGTAAAAAAACCCTGTTAAAACTAAGACAGGTCCCCAGAGAAATGGTAGGGAAAATCTAAAAGCTTTTGGAAGAAGTACCTAGATGAACAAACCTTGATAAAGAAATCTTCTTTCAAATTTGACGGTGTCTATTTTCCATGAAGAGTAACTTACCTGTGTTTCAGCAATTTCATCAACAGTTTACTTCTCTAGGTACAATGCAGTACACGCGGGTTCCTAGATGCTGTACTTCAAGACCAGCTTCATCACATCCATTGAAGAAGAGTGACTCGTCCTCCTTCCGAATTCTGCGCCTCCAGCTCATCAAAAATGCAGGTCGGGGGAGCAGGCATGCATCTGAGGTGCAAACCACAGAACATCAACTAGTTTAGGTTAACTGGCGTCTAGGATTTATAATTCAGTAATAACCAGGAATAAATACTACCATTTGATTGACTTTTTTGAGAAACTTCTTCACTAGCTTGTGGCTTGTAGGATTTCAAAAGGAAGGAGAGAGTTTTTATTAAGTTTGGATATTGCTTCACATCTAAAAATCAGCAAACCATCAACTCCATATTAGACCACTAAGAATGCTCCACAAGTAGTCAAATAGCAAGAAGATGAAAGATAAACACAACCCAAAAAATTATAGAGATGATCGAAGAATATCCAAAAAATCAAGTTACTTCGAAAAGTCATTATGGTATTAGGCACTCACACAATAAGATATCACTAGCAATTACCAGGTTCCAGTCTGGATTGGTTATGGGGAAAATTTCACCCCATGAATCTGAAAAGACAAGTAGATAATTGGTTCTGAAATCCAGTAAAATGATTTGTCAATTGCGAGTACAACAGATTGAGGGCTTATAGAAATTTCCCCGAAAAATGGCTTCATTGCAATAGTAACAAGTGATAAAGAAGGACTAACGCTTTATGTGAGGAAGTACAGGAATAATCCCATTGAATCTGCAATTATGAGCTATGTTGTCTTCAATATCAGGATCATCATAATCTGACGTTGTAATATCGAGGTTAAATGATTTATGCAAGAAGATTGCCAAGGCTCCGGTTCCACTGTGATGAAGCAACGAAACAAACATCAGCAACACCTCCAAACTCCCCACAAGTTTGAAAAGGTGGAAACGGAGCTGCCAACAGTAGATGAAAAGTCCAGATCATCATAACAAGGGGAGACAAGCCCTAGGCTTCTCTAGATAGCAATTGCATCAGGCAATAAACCTAGGTGGATAGAAGCTGCAAATCTACAGATTATGTGTTACATTAATTTGCTGATTATCCTGCGTCTTTTACATCAGCAGGATGAGGAGACATTTTTTAACAATTTTGTCCACCAAATTTTCATTTTTCCCCCTAAAGATAAGAGTCTGGGAGTATTCGCAAGCCAACTTGGAGAGAGTTCAACTCTGCGATTCTTCAACAAACTAAGATCTTGTTTGATAACCCAATTTGACACTTAAATTTAATAGATTCAGATCTTAATATGTTAGACGCGTTTGACAACCAAAATTGAACATCTGAATTAATTAAGTGGCACTGAATTTTCTAGACAAAACTTACTCTAAAAAATAAGTGATAAGCTATTTACTTATCATTGAATGTGATGTATACTCAAATCTATTTAATTTAATACTTAACAATTCAATACCTTAATGAATTTAGACTTCAGATTTCACTTTTATCAAACGCACCCTAAGTAAAAATTGTTATAATTCATGTGATTGACTTAGTTGATAATTTATTCTAACATCTAGCTCCTCTAGCATGCTTTAATCTATCACAAGTACTTATTTCACTAAAGCAAGATCCACATTCTCTCAAATTATTCAAGTTTTGCTACAAATTTAAATTAAGTTGAATTTACTCTCTGAAGCATCTTCTTCAGTATATCATTTGCATCCAAATTAATTAGTGAGGGCGGATTTAAGGAGTATGTGGGACTCCAAAACTTTAGAAATGGTATTGGTCTCTATTGACAAAATGTAGTAAAATTTCTACAAAGATCCTTATGTAAATTACAAGTCTACAATTTCGCAACTCATTAAAAAAAAAATTCTGTAAACGTAAGGTTAGTCCCTACATGTACATCCATACTATATCTTGCCCCAGCACAGGCTAAATCATTTAACATCTATAGCTGACCTGATCCTCTAATCTTTTCTTTTTTTTTCAACAAACGCTAATCTTTTTCAATCGGATGATATTTGCTTATCATCAATACGTGCAGTGGGAATGCTGATTATCAATATATGCAGGATAGTTTATCAATATATGCAGTGGGAATGCAGCTTTTCAGGTTCCTAATCATAAACTTCCATAGGGCTAAAAGATGCAGTGCAGTTGTTTAAACACAAGAACCACAAACAAGGTATACCTTCCCAGCTCAATTACACGCCGTCCTGCCATCCATGATCTGTTCTGAACTAACCATTCTGCAAATGCAAACGTTCCAGGCCACAACAAATTAGCATTCAGCTGGTGAAACGAAAACTCCCGAATGATCAATTCCTGCAGAACCCCCGCCCCCCTCCCCCCCGAAAAAAGAAAGGTCCAAAGGTAAGACTAGTGTACGGCTGCAACAAATAGCCACTGTAGCTCACATCATTCTAGAAAGTTGCTCTACCCAATAATAACTACAAGCCCAAAACAATAAGGTCAGAGAGAAGCGGCTCTATAAATCCAACTAATATTTAGTCGTTATTTGTTGTTTTCCTCCTAATTGTTGGGTAGAGTATTTTACAAACAATAAATGTTACTTAAAAGAAAAAGAAAATAACACTAGTTAGATTGAAATGCTGACCATTCCAGGGAATTGGTGCTTTCTCTCCACGAAATTTTGATGGGATTCTTTAGTTTCCTCATCTGACAAATAATAACAGAATTTTAATTAACACGCAAAATAACGAGAAGAAAACACAGGGCATGAGATACATCGAAAGAAATAGAGAATAATATGAGATAGAAAAGGAGATGACCATTGGAATCGCCGTCGGGATCAGCGAAAAGAGAAGCCGGAGAAAATAAAGCAATATCCATTTCTTTTCCAGGCTACTGCGACTAGTTTTGTGAGAACTGCGACAAGCGGGCTGAAGAAGATGCCAATACTACTACAGAGCGGCGCCGACGATGACCTACTGCTCTTGGCTATTTCTCGTTAGTTTTCACCAAAGGGAAGCGCTAAATACTGAGTGCAAAAAATGGAACAAGTTTTTTCCCCTTTTTTATTTTATATCCTATCGACTAACTAAAATTTAAAAAAAAAAAAAAGGAACAAGTTTTTCCTTCGTTTAAGCACTTTTTACTGTGGCATGGGGTAAGTATGGAACTGCATCTTATTCCATGTTATTAAAAAATGCTTTACTTAATAAAACTTTTAATTAAAATATGTATTAAATATTTAAATACCTTTAAGTATACGATTAGGATGCATAAAACATGTGTTATGTATAAAAACGCATATTAAATATTTAAGCACTTTTTTGTTTTATATTCAAGCACTTTTCAAATCTCGCTTTTTTAATGACAAAAATATGAATTGATTCTCATCTAAATTTTTTAGAAAAAATAAATAAATATTGTTCGAATCAGATCTAACTTTATTAGGAACTAAAATGAATAGAAATTGAGTGAACTAGAGATGATAAAATGGATACTTAAATCGTCGTGATTCTAACTAAATTCATCGTGGATCAAATTGATCCAATCTAATAGTAAATGGTTATACATGGACCAGACATAAATGGATAATTTAGTAAATGATTTTTTTTTCTTAATTCTTCTTAGTAATTCTTTTCCTTCGTTTCTTCTCCTCTTTCATTCTCGAGGCAAATGAAACACCATCGCCGCCGCGTAACTGTGTTACGCCTGTACTCAGCCACCAAAAAAAGACGATCGAAATTCATGGTGCCAGTCTTGTCTCAATGTTTTGGACCCGATTTCCATCCTAAAACTTCAAAAAAGCTCACCAGAAAGTTTCAATTTGAGACCAACTTGAGCATTCTCCTCAACCGACCACCAATTGTTAACCAAAAGAAAAGGAACAAAATATTCTACTACTGCCCTTCTATTAACACTTGAAGAACATTAAATCCTCAATCTCGACACAAAACTAGAATAGAAAAATTGCTTGAATTAGAGAGGCGAATAAGTGCATATCCGTGGCCAGTACATGCGAACACCTGAAACGCATAAAGGTACGACGATGCAAGAACAGTGAGGATGATAATCTGTAGTTTGTCTTTTATGTGGTTTAACTTGAACAAAACCATTGGTGTCCGTATAAATATTTTTTGGTAGATCCAAAACCATTTAAGGGTGGTGGATATGGATGGTTAAATGGATTTAGATAAGAATTGTTACTTTAACTTTAATCTTTTTACCCTTAAAAAATGATTATGGTGGGTCAAAGCATTTCTCTTTTTACCCTTAAAAATGATGTTTCTCTTCTTTTTTTTTTTTTGTTGTTAAAAGGTCAAAGCATTTTTAATATTATATTTTGACCCCTAAGTTGTTAAAAATTATTAATATATCTCAAATACTTCATATTTTATAAATGTTGTCCTAAAGTTTGGTGTTATTTTTCAATCAAGTCCATAATTTTAATTCTAAACTTGTTAATGTTCATTGAATAATATAAATTGCTACTTGATCATTCTAATTTCTTTGTATTTTCTTGTTAAATATATTTGAAATATCAAATATATCCGAATAGACCTTTATTAATATTAACATGCTTTTAGGTATCTCACATAAAATATTTTAATTTTTATTTATGACGTCATCCGATTCAACTCGATCGAATCCATTGATTCGTGATTCCTGAGCTCACCGAGTCAATACCCGATCCGAGTCTAAAAACATAGGATAGCAATCGCGCCATTGATCCCCAAAGGGCTAGTTCTTGTTATTTGTTTACATAAAAAAGCCACTTATGGTCTTAGAATCGTTCATGTAATACGGGCATTGTGCGTAGTTTGAAAACATCTCAACGTATTACCAAAAAGGGTGATGACGATAACAACCAAAACGGACAGGTAAATGAAAGGGTAGAATATGAGGTTTACATATTAGTTATTAAAGGTTGAGCTGGGAAGCCACTGATCAATTAGTGATAGATCTTTAGCATTCTACGGGGACTAGCAGGATCGCCTTCAAAGTTCAATCTTCTGTCAAAATCCCTCAACCATTCTTTTTCTTAAACCAAAAGAATATATTTGTAGTAAAACAGAAAAGGGGATATGGATTTAGCGGCATTTGGAATTTTTTTATAATAATTTTTAAGCACAGTTTTCAATCACATGCATTTCACCTTTCAAACCACCAATCATTAATCACTACCAAAAAAAAAAGACCCGATCTCGTGCTGTCGTAGAACAGTAGAAGTAGTAGTGGGGCGAGGGGTAAAGGTGTAAACAACAGATGGGGCCGGGTTGGTTGATACAGAAGGCAGTGAAGACCAGAAAACCAAAGCTTAGGAATTGCAGGAGAAATGGAGCAGCAATTCGAAAGTTCAAGATGCTATTGTATTGATGGAAGAGATGAGAGAGATGTACAATTGAAAGAATTTTCTTGTTACAATCCAGAATGAATTCACTCTCCTTACTGCTTCTGTTTTAAGCTACCATTAAGTCGGTTTAGCTCCTTTATCTAACTAACTAATTGACAGCTCATACAACTTAACCAACTCACAATTGCTTAACCAGCTCCGGTAACTACCGTAACCAGAAATTGTATATATCATTGGTCTTTGCCGGTCGGAATTTGGAAAATGGTAGGACCTGAACGCCCCCAGTTCGTTCTGTTTGGCTCATCCATCGTACAGTTTGCTTACAGCCAAGACGGTTTTGGTGCAATCCTCACTGACATCTATGCTCGCAAGGTACATCCCTCTTCTTCTCCGTCTTTCCCCCGTTTTGGAGCAATTGTTTTGTTTTCCTTCCTGGTGGGCGCCTCTAATCGTGCAAGATTTCTTGATTTTTGTTTTTCCTGGTCTTTAGTAATTTGACGGGTTAACGTTTTGCTTTCGCGATTTCAATTCCAAGTCAAGGTCAGGCCAAATCTGCACGACGATACCCCTGTTGGAAACTTAGAAACATATTTCTGTTGTTTTCTTCTACCCTGTAAACGGTAAACATAAATTATCATTTTTGAGGATTTTGCTTTCTTGTTAGCATATCTGTACGAGCGTCATTTCAACGCCGATTTGGTCGCTACTTTCCAGTTTCCACCCAAGACGATGACTTTTTAGTGCTGGGTGCCGCGTGCCTTCCTCCCTTGGACATGTATGCACTTGCAGTTTACGAATATTTCCGCCTAGTAATACCATTGGTCTTAGTTTTCCTCGTTAGTTATCATCAGATTAGGCCCCCTTATCTGTTTGACTGAATAATTACAGGTATAAAGAGTGAGAGATATTGAGACAAAAATTATTTGCTTGAGTAAAAGGGACCTTGTACAATGATACCCCTTTGACTAATTTCCCCAGGAACTAGGAATTTGCACATAATTTCATTCCACTTTCAGCTAGGTAGCTACAGAGAGAGCCTAGCAAATATTTGTGTACCATGGTTGTTGACTAACGTTGTTCATGATGCTATAGCTGAGTTATCTCCTTGCCAATTTCTTTTGACCTACTTTTTCTCTCTGTGTAAACTGGTGGGGGCAGGCTGATATATTATTGAGAGGATATGCTGGTTGGAACTCACGGGGTGCTCTTCAAGTCCTGGAACAAGTTTTCCCCAAGGTACATTCTCTTTAGTATTTCATCAGAATCCAATGTTCCTCGTCAACATATTCAAGAACTATTTCACCTTTCAGTAAACTTATCCTTGAAGTTGTTTTCCTGTAGCATGCAGCCGTGCAGCCTTCTCTAGTTATAGTTTATTTTGGCGGTAATGATTCAATGAGACCTGACCCAAGTGGTCAAGGACCTCATGTTCCTCTTGCAGAATATGTGGAGAATATGAAGAAAATTGCCTTTCATCTTAAGGTGACTTTTTTTGGAGAAAGCTGTTTTAAATACTTATTTTGCATTGGACTGACCTGATACCTGAATTGTCAATCACTGGTAACGTATGTTAATGGCAGCTGTTTGTTCTGCCCTACTACACTCCCTTCCGTGTTTCAGAGCGCTTGCTTTATCTTGTATTTGCATCTAGTTCTGTGAACGTGAACCTCAAGAGCAAATCCAATTATTCTGGGCCTCCTTTAACTTTTCAATTATTTTCTGGCTTTCCGACTGACTAATGTTCCTTTGGCAGTCTCTTTCGGACAAGACTCGTGTACTCTTCCTTAGCACCCCTCCTGTGAATGAGGCTCAAATTTGTGAATTTTTTGGGTAAGGAAATGTTAATTTTCAGTGAATTTTAGTGGTTTATGAAGAACATTATCAATTTGAAGTGTTTGAATGGTTTTCCTTAGTCGAACATGTGATCAGCTTTGTCGAACAAATGAATCCTGCCGAATATATTCAGAAGCCTGCATAAAATTGTGTCGAGAGTTGGATATTAAGGTTGTTGATCTCTGGACTGCACTTCAACAGAGGGATAATTGGCTGGATGTCTGTTTTGTGTAAGTATGCGTCTCTGCGTGAATTCTTGGTCCTTCTGTCGTTTTTTCTAATCAAGCTTTTCATGTGGTCAAGCTCCAGATCATGCTTTTTAAATCAGTCCTCAGCCTGATAAAGACTTTGGTTATGTATAGCATTTCTCTCATCAATTCTCTGTTTTTCTATTCAATGCATCATGTTTCGTAAAATTGTGCCGTAAGGATTATGGACCTATCTCTACCACCAAGAAGAGTGAAATTATAATGGTAGATGTATTCTCTACCATAAGTTTGTTACCATCCAAACATGCTTGGGGGAAAAAATAACTGACTTTCCTTCACTTTCCCATGCTTTTCCGTGGTAACAAACACTATCTAAAGATTTACATGCTGATGCAACTGGTTTGGCTGGTAGAAAGTAATAGGATCACCAACAACGAAAGCCAGAGAGAAAAACATATAGGTATTGCTAGAATTCAGGTGAAAAACTGTGTCAAGGGAGTTTCACTAGAGCTGCTTTTCAAATTGAGATGCTTGTTTTGTTGACTTAATTCCGTTCCTTTCTGCAGGGATGGAATTCATCTGTCATCGGAAGCAAGCAAGATTGTGGTGCAGGAGATATTGAAGGTTCTCAAAGAGGCTGAATGGGAGCCATGTCTGCACTGGAAGTCATTGCCAACTGAATTTTCTGAGGACTCACCTTATGATGTCATTGGTCCAACTGGTGACACGAAGAATTTTGCTGACCTCAACCTTCACTGGCAGATCCAGTGGGAGTAAGGATAAAGTAGTCTGTTGGTTCCCTGTTCAACCCTCTGCCATGAAAGCCTTGAGACAGGATTGTTTTGTATCATTTTCTGCCATTTATGTCAACCCTTTGGTTGTATTATATTCTACTTGGAAGTCTCGAATGATCAATTGACTCAACAGAAAACCAATTAACTTTTGCCATCTGGGAATGATCCACCCTATAATCTTCCAATGACAAAATCACTTCTTGCTTGCCATATCTGCCAAAAGAGAACTGGAGCAGATTATGAGATCCTTTTCTGGAGCATCCGCAAACCATGGATGCAGGTAATATCTATTCCTGGATGGTATATAGATTCTATTCCATTCATTTCAAAGGGCAAGCAATATTAATCTCTGAATGGTTATAGATTCTTATCTATGTCAAAATGTGTTCAATTACTCGACTTTTTAACGTGTAGTTTTCACGGCAAATTTATCGACTATGAACGTCAGAACTTTTACTCCAAACAAATTGCATCCTAAAGTTGTCAGCTCGTCCCAAATCACACGAAACCTTTCCACACTGCCATGAATTCAGACGAACAATTTGTAGTCGCACTTCCCAATTATACTTTTGCCTAACAGTGAAAGCTTGCATTCATCATTTAGAATCCACTAAGAATGAAAACGCACTTGTGCTTTAGTCTACTTTCAGTAACATGATGAATATTTTGAGTTTTCTTTGGAGGAAGTTGCCGTGAGGTGCATTGAATTGCTATCGAAGTGATTTGAACTTCATCTCAACATGTAAAATAAATCACAGAACCGTGAAATTTCAATTCAATAGAAAATCTAAAGTTGCAGAATCAAACTATCCAAATTAAAAGCATCCAACCTCGTTTGCAGGCTTTACAACATATAATGTTTAATCCATCAAAGCATCTGTTACTCGAGGTCGAAGAGGAAACGAAAAAGACGTGACAATCTGATTAGTGTTGACTACAAATGATTCGTTCTCGTTGACCATATGATACATCATGTATAACTGTAAGCAGCCCCCCACCCGCAACAAACTACACAAGCTAGTGTGTAACTTAATCAAACCAACAATACATACAAAAAGTGAAAAACCAGTCAAGCAGCAGTATCGCTACAGCAACCAAATTCGACCATGGATGATGCCCGTCTGCTCAGGAAGAAGAGATAAAACAAAACGACACGCGCATATCCGAATATCAAACTGCTCTTACAATGTCCAAACTCAAGCTCCAAAAGGTCCATTGTTGGAAGCATGCACTTTGAGGAAATGAATAATTTAAGACGACAGCTGGAACCTGCCACTGGGCCTCTTTCTTCTCCAACCCTGGCCAGGTACAAAAGCATGCAGAATTACGTTCAAGGTGCAGCCTTCAAAAGCCAAGAATGTAGGAGTGAAAAGGAAGGGCACTTACAAAAGCTAAGTAGTACACAAAGGTCAGCCCAGCTAGAACAATGAATGCAATTTGAAAAACGTTGTACCTGCACAAGTATAGACGTGATTAACAGCTTCTGAAATATATAAAATATAATTAATTGCAAGAATAGAAAGGCAGCTGGAACCAACTTGTATAGATATTTAATTCCCCGAAGTGATTGCAATGTGTGACCAAATATTTCTTGAGCTGCAGTAGCTTGAGCATAGTATGCAAATGCAGTCGCACAGAACTGAATTACACTGCAATAATGACGACCAAAGTAGTTACAACCAAATTCCGAAATCAGACATTAGAAGCTGCAGGTGCCACTCCTCATTATTCTATCATTACCTATTCTTACTGATCTCCATGAGCACATGGCATTGAAGCATAAAAAGAGAACAGTGCAAACCTGATAGAGCAAAGGAGGATGAGGCCAACATTGAAAAGAAACGAGTTCATGAGTGTAGCTCCCCACCTGTAGAGATTTGGAGCAACCATCATGAGCTGCAGGAAACCAGCTCTGGAGGAAAGGGGTAGGGGAGCAATGGGTAAAATTGCTGGGAAAAAAAGATTTGAGATGCCAAAAGTCGTTACTTCATAGGATGAATTGTAATAAAAACTAATCTCAGGCCAAGCATCATGGCACCAGCAATCACTGCAAGTAGTAGATAGAAGCAGAAGAATGCAAATGCTGCCGTACCCAAAAGACCTAAGTAGTAGCAGAATTGGATATCATGTCAGTTAAGAACTAATCAATCAGATGGCAATGTACAAAAATATGTAGAAGTCTAAAAAAGTACCCCAAACGTCATCCAATTTGATGAAAACTTCATTCAGGAATGCAGAAAGCGGAGGGCTAACCAACAAATATATAATGATATGTGCAACCCAAGCAACTGAAACAATCAACCTGTCAGAAGAGAGCAAAAAATTACAGGTCACAAAAAATAGTCCATCCACCTGATAAAATGGCGTATCTACAGGAGAAAGTATTATAGTATAGAAACCCCATATCAGTGAACAATGCCAGAGCAACAGGTCATGAAGAAGGTGAACCTCATAGAAATTGAAAGCCTGAAAGCCACCCAAAACTTGTTCCTTCCATCATAATGCTGTAACAATCAAATTTACCTTTTCTTCAGGTTTGGGAGGAAATCTAAAGGGCAAGGCAATTCAAGCAGATTAGGTACGGAGCTTGGGCAGGACTGGGGAATACACAATGACAACCGTGTAAGCAAAACAGTGTTCCCATGACTTTCCATGTACAATATACCATGACTTTACTATTGGGAGGCTATCATGTTTATATTGCATAGCCTAAAATGTAAAACCATGCCAACACCCAAAATGCGACACTAAAGACTGTAGAGCTGTTAATCGAGCCGAGTATTTGGCTGCCGAGCTCGACTCGAGCTTAATTCGAGCCTAGCTCGACTCGAGCTCGTTAGGCAAACGAGCTTTAAAATGTGTTCGAACTCGACTCGTCAAATGTACATGTGGCTCGAGCTCAAGCTCGACTCGTTTGTTATAAAAGCTCGCGCTCGAGCTCGTGCAAATTAACCTCAATAAAAATCTATAATTTTCAATTTTTATACTTTTGACTTCTAAAATGACAAATATGCCCTTTATTAACGAGCTCTAATGAGCTACTCGGCTCGTTTACTAAACGAGCACATTTCTAGCTCGAGCTCGGCTCGTTTACCGCAACTAACGAGCCGAGCTCGAGCCTTATCAAGCCGAGCTCTAACGAGCTTTCGAGCTACTCGTGAAGTTTAACAGCTCTACTAAAGACCATACAAGAGAGGACAAAGGCCAAAAAATAAACAAGGGATGACCAATTTCGTTAAGCACTTCAGGCTAAGGGAAAATATTAAATTATGAAAATACTTCAGCTTTACATGTATGGTACAAATAATTTCATCTACTAGTATCATTATAGTACATGTCTGTAATTACATGTGATTTATACAATGATGAGAAAATCTAATACAGTGCCCAAGGATATGACATATTACAGCACATGAATATCTCAAAGCAACAAAGTTAGGGCACCAAAGAGTGCAAGTTTGTACACCAACCAAAAAGGGCACAAGGATATGATATATAGCATAAGACTTCCCCAACAAGGATAGGAACAAAATATCAATCAATTTAATGTGCTCACAGTTAATGCCAATAAGTCTTACTCTCAATAGCAGGCTATCCATCTTCTTACCTTCTGCTTCCTTTAAAAAAAGCTTAATTAAGGAGATTTTGCTTCAGGGCAGCCTAAATGTAAAACTTCTACACTCAATTAGTCCTAAGCTCTGTTCCCTAAGATGTTTGACAATGCAGATAACTCTCATTAAAAGGCCCAACAATGTCCAGGTTATAGCTAAAATGTGTTACTTAGAAAACAAAGTCAAAAAGGGCAAATGAGTCTTCCTTTGGGCAAAAGTAGCTTTTTAAGATACTAATAAAGGGTAAAGCTTATTCGGGAATAACTGTCATGTAACTATTTTATGCAGTAAAGCTGCATAAAGCCTGAAGGCACAACAACATAGCATAAAGTAAAATCACACTTCAGTAGAACAACTTGAAAAAACAAAAAAATAAGGCATACCCTAAGATTCCCAACACAAATTTGGCCAAGTAGCCAAGAACGGTCATGGCCCAAGCAGCCTCAGCCTAAAAAAGATTGAACATGAATTAAATGTGTGAGAGAGAGAGAATAAACTCAACACACTTCTATTAGTTACAAAGAACGGTTGATCACCTTTTCACCTTGAGGGTACATCTCCTCTAAAGCCTTGACATCATCTTCCAGAAGTAGTAATTCCTGGAGAATTAAGTATGTAAAACGAATATCCTTAATGATAATACAAAGACAAATATTCAAGCGCACATCAACATCATAATATAATAAGTATGGGAAGAGGAAAATGCAGAGAAGAGATCAAATAAATATCATGTCCCCATTGACACCAGCCATCAAACACAAAAGCATACTTACATAAAATAAAAGTGAAAAAACCATGTACCCAAACTTCAGATAAAAAGGCTTACCAAATGATTAGCTCCATAGTTGGAGTTACCATTTAGGTAATGCACGTATATTTACAAAAACTCTGGAATATTACTATCCAAGAAGTACGAGATTCCAAGGAGGATTCAGTGGTGAAAGCAATGATAACCACTGTGGACACAAATGTAACATCTTCTTATCATGCCAACTGTGGTTAATGCATTATGAAAACCACTCGATATTTTTAAAACAAGGGTCTCATTCATTTAATCCTAAGGGTTGAACATGTAAAAAGTCATGTAAACATATTTTCTCATTCTATCTCTCAACTAGATTTACATGTTGATTTGAAAAATCTCCTCCCCCTGCCGTATAAATCTAAACATTTCTAACTGAAATGCCGCTGAAGCCGTAGTGTGTTGCCTTAGGTGATTCTAAATTTATTTCATAAAGGTGAATAAGAACCAAAATATTCCTAGACATAACCTACTGTTTTCAGATAAGTCATAATATCAACGAGTCGACTTGTTCATGCTAGTTCTTTTGCATTATACAAACACAGAGAATAAGCCACAACACATATGAATACGATAAAATTCAAAAAGGAAGATATTTGCGCACACGCACCATAGAGGGAAAAAAAAAGCTTTTTAAAGAACACAAGATTTTTGTTGTCCTGGCAGGTTAAATACAATATCCACCTAAACAATAATTGCGAAAGTAAGAAAAACAAAATAAAAACAGCTAGTGACAACTGCAACTATTTTCTGCCAAGAAGACGAGATGGGTTTCAGATGAAGTACAGAGACAGTGCATACCTTTTCTACAGCCTTGACATTTTTACGCCATTTCCTTCCCTTGCTGCCACTCCTTTCTTCCTGATGAAGTGCGTCAGCCGCCTTCTTCATTTCTCTTGCTTTCTTACCTAGTTCAGTTGCTTCCTAAGTGACATTAATCACCATCACAAAACAATTAATTCATTACTTTTCTTTAGAACCAAACTTTCTCACTTCAGCAACACTAAACATTTTGTGAAAAGCACCAAGTACCTTGATATACTGTGAGCGAGTGATAACTGCCTTTGGACGTCTAATAAAGGAGAATATCAGTCCCAGTGGGAGACAGGCTATTCCAACCCCTCCAAAAATCTGAAGAGCAGCATGAGACATTAGGGCACAAAAAATAACTAGAATACTCATCTCAATCCAACTGTTACATCTTCTTTCTTTGCAGACAATGTTCAACCAGTAAACTAGTTAATTGCTTATGACCATAAATGAGTATTTAAATATTACAAAAGAAAAAAACAACAAGAGTCAATAGGTTGTTAACATAGCACCATGACAATTTAAAAGGATGACTCCACATAAAACAAAGTAGGAGCAACTCCAAACACCACCCCCCCCCCCCCAAAAAAAAACCCAATAAAAAGGAAAGTCAAATCCCAAAAATTTCATTCAGCGCACTGAGTCACAAAGAAATCATGGTATTAAACATTTCGAGAGACAAGTACCGTAAAAAGTACAGATCCGACTATTGTTGCCAAAGCAACAACATATTCTGGGAAGGTAGCGCGCATGCTCCATGTGGTCTCAGATGAAGGACTTGCAGAATATGCAGAACACTGAAATTGAGATAATCTAATATTAGGAACTGAATGGAATGAGTGATATCAAAAATGAAATAAGGCCTGCATAGTTTTGACGTTGAGATTAGGAGATTGATTATCATAAAGTACCAGCCCCGTCCACTCTAAGTGGACCAGATGAAGCCACAACAGCATATTCATGTTCTAAATAATTTGTGAGAGGCAGGCCACAAAAAAATTATATAATCTAAATACACATTTTGAACAATAATATGTATAAACCAGAAACAAGTCAGCCTAGTCTTTATCAATTATTAACGTAAATTTTGAAAGATGGTTCAACACAAACACTGATTGGTGAACACCTTTAAAAAATGTATTAAATAGTAAAAGCTGTTACTGTGGCTCCATCTACACTGCTTATGTTAATCATTTGTCATGCTCCAAACTTAGGAGCCCAAGATTTCTCACAAAGTTCAATCAGCCATTGTACATTAACGCCTATTTCACAATTATAATAAGCAAAACCAATAAAAATTAAAAAATAAATATGTTGGCTCACCTGGCGTGCACCATTTCCTATACATGGTTGACCACTAGAGAAATCCCATGAACTTGGAAATGAAGCTGTGCCCGAGGAGAGGTGTCTGACCGTGAAATCCACCTTTCCAACCAGTCCTAGTAGTGAAAAGGACGCATATAAAGTAGAGGGATAAGAAACACAAAACAGCTCAATTAAAAGAAACAATTTTTCTTAAAGTAAATTGAGAAGCAATCTTGGTTAATTTCCAGAAGCGATGTCAAAGAGAACTCTGCTTCCTAGTCCAAAAGAGCTAGAGCGGATAAAGGATTATTTAGGTCAAAATAAGCAAATACAGAGTGGACAATATACAGCAACATAAGCTCTGTAGTGCTCCAAACCGAACAATGCTATTTTGGGCAAGGGTTTATCATTAAATATGGGGAAAAAGCGGCTGATTTCTCAAAATTTAGTTCAATCAGTTCACCTAGAAATTATGTGCCCATTACATTGTCTTTGAGGACAACATTCTACGCTATCTTGCAAATTATATCCTTTCTTGTGAGTTCAATATATATACAATAGATCACAGTAAAAAAGCATTTTAAGCTTTGATGGGAAAAAAGCTATTTAGAACAAAAAAAAATCCACCACAACTAACCATATAAAATGCCAAGCACCAGGGCACAAACGATCGCAGTAGTTATCACCCACAATAATGCACTTTTAATCCTCTTGCCCACACTCCTGCACCAACAAAAATGATTAAAATCTCCTTATAGAATGCACCATTGCATAGCATTCGTGCTATTAAAAAATAGTATCAAAAGAAGAAACAAAATAAAAAAGGAAAAAGAAACGGAAACCTTAGGCGATGTACTTACTTATCCTGGTCGCCTTCATAATAAAACATAGCGAAAGGAATAACGAAGAAAACCAAAATCGCATCAGCAATGTAGACTGCAAGCCAGAGATCCTTCATCGGTAGCGTGAAATTACACGCGCCATTATAAATAGCGTGGCGACATGCCTGCCGGTTAGCCACATCGGCAGGCAGCATGAGAATGGAGATGGCAGCAATGGAGAGGCCCAAAACGACAACAAATTTCGGGAAATAAGCCTGGTTGACGTCATCGGGATGCTGATAATTAATTAGCAGGTAAATGTTGAAGATGAACACCAAAACACAGACAACTATTGCCACAATCACCAGCGCCAAATTGAAATCTCCCATTCTTGCTGGTTGAGAGAGTCCTCTCTCTCTCTCCAATTCTTTTAATTGAATCAATACGATGCTGATTGATTCAAATTGAAACGGTAGGGTTTTTCTATATAAATTTCAGGGAACGCAAGTGGATCTGGTTCTTGATGAGATTTTTCTGTCTCTTTTTCCTTCTGTCTTTCTGTTCAAGAGAAAGAAGAAAAGGGGAAGGGCTTGGAAGAGAGGGGCCGGGTGGGAGGGGGGTGTTGGGGGAATGGTAGTGGTCCGGTGCCGGTTTGATTTGAGGAAATGGGGGTGAGTGGGTTCGACGAGGGAGTGAAATTACCAATTTGGACGCTAAGAATACGGTTATCAACTATCAAGAGGAATATCTGGTCAATCACGCGGTAGTCCTGGAGGTTGTAATGGGTAATAGGCTTTGTAACGGAGACAGCTTTTCGAGCAGCCTGGCCAACTGAGGCTTTTTGGTTCTCAACGAGTAGTATTTTATATGCTTGTAGGATTGCTCGTTGGCTCCGCTCGGCCGGTGAATCACCACCGGTCTAGTGTAGAGGGAGACTGACTGACTGAGGAGGTTAAAGGGCTTTTACTCTACATTGGGAGGGGACCGAAGGAGATCGAAGGAAACCCGATGAATTACTCAACATTAGGGGAAAGAAAATCTAAAGAGATCAAGGGAAATCCAATGAATCATCCCAATTCCACTGATAAAACATTTTAAAGAAAGTCTAGATATTAAAATGCAGACCAAGAGATCTGATCTCTCAACCCTTGTCTTTCATCACTTACTACTAATAGTGATTTCTCCAATTTAAACATGTTTGTAGTGCATACTCGTTTGGTTTGGTTCAATAGTGATTCATTTTCCATTGATTTTCCCCGGTCTAGTTGGGCCCTTTCTTACGTAGCTTCCACAAGTTTTTCTTGACCTAGTTGGGTTTTCCTTTAGATAGGTTGACGTAGTGTAAAAAAAATACTGATTGACAAATAAAAAAACTCATATCTTTTTTTTTAAATCATATTCAATCATGTTCTTAATTCCTATTATTGGTTTGATTATTTAGTGCTATTTGGACAAAGCATGTCACTATTTATTTTCCACTCTAGTAAGTTGTTGAGTTAGTTGTATTTTCTCAAATAAAAATTTTATCTTTTTCCATGTGAAAAAAATTGTGTTTGCTTATATTTCTCGGTGGATTTTATTATTTATCTATTTTTATAACAATAAATTACAATCATTTCTTGCTCCTTATTTATAGTAAATTTCAAAAATCTATTAATTACATATTTTATATGCATTTTTATAATTGACGCCTTGATGTATTTTTTGTCAATTTTTTTCCTAGTTTAATTATCTATAATCACATTCTCTATCCTTATTATTGGATTGGTAATTTTTTACCATTACTAAAATTTGGAAAAACTTTTATTTTTTCCTATTATTCTATACTTTTCTTATTTATAGAAATTTATTAATTCGCTACTTTGTATATGGTTACATTGATTATTTGTTACTATTACTAAAATACAGACAAACTTTTATTTTTTTAATCATTCTATACTTCTTCATGTGTAGTAAAATTCAATTTATTAATTCCCTACTTTATATATGTTTACAATGATTATTTCTTTCTTGATTTTTTTTATCAATCAACGAACAATTTTTCTTTTATTAATTTTCTTTAATTACGCTCACTCTATCTATATTATTATACTTGATTATTTATTTGTAATTCTAAAGGTTTGAAAAATTGTATTATTTAATGAATATATATTACACAATTTTAGCATATTACTCATACAAGTCCATTTAGATTTAAAAAAATTAAATCATCCTAAAATTGTGTAACAAATACACCACACCGTGAGTCAAGTAACGTTGACTCTCGAGTTGCTAATGATTCGAGTAAACCTTAACAAAAGAAATTCAAAATTACTTCCTTACAATCATACACTTATCCAAACTTCCCTTCAAAACAAGCAGCGCTAAAATCTAGAACCTTAAAGATCACTATCACTTTGACAAGGAAGTTTGCACCATAAGTTATTGTGATTTCTTGACCATTTGGATATCTAATGGAATTGTTCCTTTTTTTTTTTTCTAATTAATTTCTTCATTTTCTATCATTATTTGCAGCACTTCTTACAATTAGCTTTACTCCAAGACCCAAAATAGAAATTATTTCATCTGCCACAATCCATCTTCTTCCACCATCTATTTTCTTTTCATCTGCATGTACACATGAAACAAAACAGATAGACTAATAAAACTAAATCTACTATATATTGGGGATACTCACAAATTATTGTTGGGTGAGTACTAGTCTTATTTTCTTTTTATATGGATTGTTACTTCAAATCTCTTCTCTTGACTTTTTTTTTTGGGATAAATATAAGTCATGAAGCGTAGCTTGTTTCTTTATATTAAGTGGCTTTTGTAATCAAGTGTTTGGAGATTGAAACTTTTGGTTAGGGAAACCATCGACTTACAAACTATCTTATTGCTTTTACAGTGGAGTAGGAAGACGATGGTGGTAGCATTAATGGTGGAGAACAAGTTGGAATCTATAATGGAAGGAAGAAAGGGATATGGAGGCTTAGAGACTATCATTCTTGTTTCTTTTACCATTTTTTCCTAAAGGCGATTTTTGTTTAATTTTT
The DNA here is from genome assembly GCF_003713205.1 of Coffea eugenioides. Lineage (NCBI taxonomy): Eukaryota > Viridiplantae > Streptophyta > Magnoliopsida > Gentianales > Rubiaceae > Coffea > Coffea eugenioides. The sequence goes on along the minus strand of NC_040040.1, from coordinate 2,184,239 downwards.
TATTTCTATTTCCTTTTCAATTTATTTAGTCTCTCTTTATTCCTGCCTTTTCCCTTCATATTATACTACATACGCGTATGTTTTGGGAAATTAATATTATGGTGTTTATAAATTTCTTAATTTATTGATTTTTTCCCCTTGGCTTTTTTTTTTTTTACAACAAAATGCTATATTATTTTGTTTAGTTTTTATTTTCAAATGTACAGAAGGCATCATTGTCATCTTATTAGATTAGATTAGATTTGTTGGTTGGGTGTTGACAAGATTAATGGTAGGGGGTAAATGTAATCTGGTCAAACTATGAGATTTGTTCCGTAATTTGGACAAACCTCAGGGGTGGAAAATGTAATTATTATTATTATTTATTTTTTTGGGCGTCCCCCAATTCTTACCAGTAGAAGGGAAGAGCAGATAGGAGGGCGGCCAACCTGTATAATTGGCGCCAAATATGTTGAACCTGATCCATTCTAATTGATCATACAATTCTGTCGGTCAACAATCGCGGTCTACCTAACCGTCGCTATATTCGGTTCATAACTAACAGTTGAGCTAAGCAGCTCTGGAGCTGACTGCTTGGTGAACTAAAGACCGAAAACGCCCACCCCGAGAAAAAATCAGTTACTCGTCTTTCTTTACATGGACTATTCCAAACCCAATGCCCAGTTTTTCGGTAAGTTTAAAATCGTAATTGGGGTTCCATATCTTCAAGCTTCAAATTTTAATTTCTCCGTATATTTATGCATATTTATAACTTTTTTCAGAATGGAAAACAATAATCAATCTCCGCCGACTACTTCGGCTGCTTCGAGCTCGCCGTCGACGGACTCAACCAGAAACGGAGAAGATTTTGGTGTTGCATCAACGTCGTCGACGAATTCGCAGGTGCAAGAGGAGGAGACAGCCGCTGCCGAAGAGGAAGCGGAGGGTAACGGACTAAGATATCCGGAGCTGATACAGCAGAGGACGAGCTTGTCCTATAACGCATATTCAACGGTAACGGAGAACGCACATGATGTTGTGGGACGGATGAGAGGCGACTCGTTGTCTTGCTTTGTCGTTATCCTCGCCTACTGGTTCTTCGGTATAAATTTCCTTCAACCTTTTGGGTTCAATTGTTTTGAATACCATTTGTGTTTTTGCTTTTTATTATTTGACATTCCGCCTTAAATTCATTTCCACTTTTGAAGGTTAGTTTATACTTTATATTAGTAATTGTAGTTTTGGGAAATGCTCTCTTGCAAAAAACTTTCCACTGAAGTTGCTGGTAATGATGCGCGTACGAATGGTTTACCATGAAAAGAACGTATTAATAAATTGAATATACCTGTCTGTTCTATCTGTTTTGCACACTTGTAGAAGTCCGTCTTGAATCTAAATAATAAACAGCACATGCAGCAATTATATTCTGTTGTCTACCTAAATGTCAACTACTGTTCCTTTTTAGTAATTTTTTTAGCTTTGGGAAGTTGTTGGAAAAACGTTACAGAAACCAACTCTTTTCTCCTTTCCTGTCCAGGAAAGTCTTCTTGATTTTGATTATGTTCTTTTCCAGTATCTATGACTATGATAATGGGAGTATATGGTCCTGCAAGTTTATTGCTCGGACCGTACTCTTCGATCCTGATAAAGCCTAATTCCTTTTTCGTGGAGTATGTAAAGGTACTTTCTTTTGCTTACTGTTCACTCTTCTCTAAAAATCCTTGCAGTGCCCCGCTTTAACCTAAATTGAGTTTATTAGATAGCGGAAATTCACGAGGCAGCTAATGGAGTTATGCTATATGGATTCCACAAAGACCCACCACTGGATGTTGTAACCTCCTGGTCTGAGACTCATAAAACCACTCTCTTCTCCCGCAATCACAAGGCAAGTTTGTTAGCTTTAATTTGCTGCCTGTTTTCATCTTTGTTAGTTCTGGTAGATTCAGTCAATTTCTTGGTGCAACAGGAATGGATATATTTCTTAAATGAAGGATCTCAAGTAAATGTTTCATACGATGTTAACTCTCCAAGCTCCTCTTCTTTAGTCTTTGTAATTGCCCAAGGTAAGTCTGTACTTCTCAAGAGAAGCTCTTTTGTAGGGTTTTTTCTCTTGTAATGCTCACTATTGACAGTTGTGTGTTTCTACAATTATTTTAGTGGACTCTGAGATCAAATCTTGTGCTTTATGCTTGATCTAAAGTTGGATGTTAATCATGTTTGTGTTGATCCTTGACTTAGGCTTGTTGATCAAAACTTCTATCATCCTTATTTCTAATTGAGGGGGGGAATGCATCAACCATCTCAATGCTTGATGTTTCATTATTTTTTTCATTATTATGTTTGAATTGAATAGATATAGAGTGCTCAAATGTTAGTATTCACACAGTGCCACAAGCTTTTTTGTCAAATAGAATGCAAGTTCTATGATAATTAATCTGGTATTGCATGCAGTCTAACTATTTGCATTTAGTAACCTCAGTAAGCTTGTGGCTGCTGTAGATGTTTCTTGTGAAAGTTGAGCCAATGCAGGTAGTGAAGGTCTTAATCAGTGGCTTGAGGACCCATCGTACCCGAATTCCACCTTATTATGGCAAATTATACGAGGTGAGGCAAAGCTGAGAAGCTTGTGTACATGGGTTTCAGTACTTAGTCTGTTATGGTGATAACCAACTTTTTATTTGTAGGCAGTGGCCTGATCCAGCAGGATATATTAACATCCTCTAATTACTATGTTGCAATTGGTAACTTGAATGCTGAAGCAGTGGAGGTAAGTCTAATGTTAGATTCTTATCTGTGTTGACATCGCTAATGAAGTGGCTTTGGACAATTTATAATTAGAAGTGAGTAGCCTATGGAGGTGTGGCATGATAATTTGGAAGAGTGTGGTCTTTAGTTGGTCCTTCCAGGGAAAACAAAGCCATCTTAGTTTGCCTCTTTAATTGTTGTCTTCTTCTCTGAGGAACATAGAGAACAACCACTCACAGGAAATTGTGAAGCCCCAAATATTATATCACAAATTAGCTGGCATTAGTAAGAATCATAATCAGAAGTGCATCTACACCTGCTCGTTTCTTCTATCTCTTTCAGCCCTGGCCCATTGTTCTGGTTACCAATGTTCTATGTGCTTCAGTCCAGTTTATCATAGCTTTCTAGGTGTCTCGCGTTTTGTAATTCCTGCTTATGCTTGACTTTTCATGAACAGGTGCAGTTGAATATGAGATTAAAGACTTATCTATATAATACAACTGGGGCTTACTACCAGTGTGGTCTTACTGAAAGTGGATGTAGTTTTAAACTCTCGTTTACTGGTGGACATACTGCTCTTCTAACCTCTCCTGCTCCAACACCCGTAAGTATGTTACCTGTTTAGATGTCCCAGTACATACAAAACAATCATTTTCCATATTGCTGTATATATTCTGGTTTGATTGTTTTTCACTTCTAATGACAGCTTCTTCTTACACAGATTTTCACGTATAACAAGTATTTAGCAGCCACTACCTTGTAAAGAACCAAAATTTTTGTGTGAAACTCCAGTTTTAATACTCAATGAATCAAGACTGCCGGACAATTTAAGATACTTTATCCTCTAAATCTCCTTATACCATGCATCGAGTGTTATGTGCTTGAGTCACTGAGATGTTTGTTGGCTTAATATCAACAAGCGCAAATAGGCACCATGTTTTCTTATTGAAAGATCATACCATGTGCAATCTTGTGCAAGGCCAGCAAGTCTCCTATGGTATTCCTATCAGCTTCCAAATTAAGTGACATACAGGTTATTTTTCTTTTTCTTTAGGGTAGAGGAAATAACGAGTCCCATGTGAATCTCTCCTATGGGCCCAGATGGGTGACATATGTTGTGGGCATAGGTACCTTCTCCTTCCATTTCTTAAAGAGAGAACAGAATGACAATTGGCTTTCCCTGAAGTTCCTAATGCTGTAGCCATACAGGTGGAATGACAATTCTCATGTTAGTGGCCTTCCACTTCTTCATCCATCTCCGGTGCACAAATCAAGATGGAAGTAGAATTCGATCTGGAGAAACAGGATCTGCGAGGACCCCTCTGCTTGAAAACAAAGATGATGATATCTCGAGCTGGGGTTCCTCGTATGATTCTGTCTCACAAGATGATGTGGATGCTGAAGAGGGGCAGGCAGCGGGTTCACTTGAGGGTACATCAGCAAAAGATGGTGAATACAATAATAATATCCGACGTCTATGTGCAATATGCTTTGATGCTCCTAGGGACTGTTTCTTCCTTCCATGTGGGCATTGTGTGGCTTGTTTCGCATGTGGCACGAGGTCACTACTCTTCTATCTTCACTTCAGCATTAAATTTACTATTGGAGTTCTTTTTCCAAAATGTTTGAGCATAAAATGTCAGTGATACAGGTCAACGAATTTGTCTACCAAGTTGTAAACAGTTATCCTCTTTCTGTCCCCCAATATATAAAATGTAACTGGATAAGTAGATCTACTGAATTGGTCCAAGTAAATAAATGATTAAATACTTCTGGGTCTGGAAGTCATTCTAGGCATCTGATGAGAGGCTACATATGGGAATCCAAAACAAAGATTTGGGATTTCGTTTCCCTTTTTGGTTTATCAATTTTTTTTAAGCATGAAAATGGATGAGTTTAAGAAGCAGGGAATGAGAAGGAGGAATTGAACCTAGGGCCTCCCAATTTTGAAAGTCTCAACCTTAGCCACTAGACCAAGGGCGCTTAAGAAAATGAAAAGGAAATATTTGCTTTTTTTCTGTGGCTTGTTACCAAATCTTTTACAAAATGGACTGATATTTTCCTGATTCAAATTAGAATAATTGGCTGTGATAAATTTTGTGGTTTGCATCATTTGTTCACTGCTGCTCTTGTACTTGAGGAGGCAACAAGTGCAAGTTCAGACATCTCTTATAATCTCGAACTGCTTCCAAACATGCAGGATAGCAGAGGCTGCCGGTGCTTGTCCTATCTGTCGTAGAAATATGAAGAAAGTCAGGAAGATATTCACAGTTTGAGCAGCTAAGCAATCATGTCACATTTACGCTGCCTTCTGCACATATCACGATGTTGAACCAAATGCTATGTTCACCAAGAATTTGATAATTAACAGACTAGAAAATTTTGGATGACAAGGTAATTTTCTTATTCTGACGTGTGTCAACCATTTATAATTGTATTTCCATGAACCATTGGTGGTACGGATGCTCTAAAGAATTATTTACAGTCATTTTAGCCTACAAATATTAATGTTTGTGAATATGTATGTGAAGACAGTTTTTATTCTTCTTCAGTTTCCAATGACGCACGAGAGTGCTGGCCTCTTGACATACTCTTTGAACATGTTATAGTGGAGCTTGCTACAGCTTCACAGTCGTGTTCTTTCCCCTGCCTACACTGATTGAAATACACAGTCGAGAGTACTTTACGAGAACTACAGCTTCTTATACATTAAATTCCCGATTTAGAGCTTGCAAAGGGGAGAAAATTCTCTTGTGTCTTGTTAAACTTCTGTGATGCCTGGTCAAGTCTCAATTCTTCTATTACTATTTGTCAAAAACTTTATTTGCATGATTCATCAATGCATTTTTCAATCTCATATATATCAAAAAAGGGTGAATTTCTCAGAATATTGTTAAAATTAAAAAGCGTCATAAAATTGGTGCTGTCCGATGGAGGGCTCTTAATTAGGGGTTGCCGCAACTCCGATGTGCGGCTTCAAGTAAAAATAATTTTAATTTTAATTTATTTTGGGTTGCTTCAGTTTCTCTTTTTTTAAAAAAAAATTCCTTCAAACTATCGCCGCTCATTTGATTAGCGGCGAAGGCTCATGAGCGGCAGCTTTTTTTATATTTAAATTTTTTTTTGCATCGCCGCTCATGCAAAATCTTGTGGTATATATTTCATAGATGGAACAATTCCTATTCCTGTAAGGAAATGAGTTGTTCCAAATAATTGTTCCACAATGCAATCAGAGAAGGGGGAAATCTGGTGTACATATATATTCAAGACGGTTGAAGACGTGGTGCTTTTTCCATTCTGATTTATCATTTATGTTGTATCCTATTTGCCACCGGTCCATTTGGAGCATTAAAGGCTAAGGGGCCGATTTCCTTGCATGGGCCACCCTGTTACCAGGCTGTCCACAATGTGGGCATAGCAAGTTAGCAATGCCTGGTCCGGTGATCATCCACCTTTCAAAATGAGAACCTAACAAACTATTTCAGCAGCAGCCTATGGGTTGAGATTATTCGTTTTAGATGCTGAAAAGGGCAAAAAAAAAAAGAAAAAAAAAGAGGTCGCCCTAATCATTTCCATTAAGCTTTTAGGAACACTTATCAGTAGTGCTGCTTTAATTAAGCAGTACAACGTCATTGCGAGTCTTTAATTGGCGATTCAGCTGGTTCAACAACGACAGCCATCAAAAGGAGTGACGACAGATATTGTATCAATTACATCGACTCCTCCATGCTGGACAAAAATTCAAAACTGAAGGAGGACCTGTCTTGATATCGTTGAAAATAGGGCTGCCTCGAATCACATGTTTGGCCGCTCAAAGGTCGCGTCATGTTCCCATCGGTTTTGGTCCAGACTTTTTTTTTATTATTATTTCTGCAACGACAAACACCTATTCTACTCGTATACTAATCAAGACTATGAGAGAGGGGAGAGGCAAAAGGAAACGGAAATAGGTTTATTTGCGAAATTTCTTACATTCGTAAGAAACGGAAAAAGGAAAAAAACATTGCAGGGAGTTTCTGAGGTTGGTGGGGGTCTTTATCTCTTAGTAAAAGCCAGTCTTACAGGCTTTCCTGTGGGGTTTCTATCCCATATCGTTCCTTGGGGATTGGGTAGATAAGTTCTCAGGAGAACCTTAAAAGTTGATAGCTTTTGAGGTCAACCTCTGGAAATAAGTTTATTTGCGAAATTCCTTACATTCGTAAGAAACGGAAAAAGAGAGGGGAGAGGCAAAAGAAGCTTGTATGAGGGTTAAAAATAAACAACTAGGCCAAACAAGTACAGTGATGCAACTCTCTGAATTTTTTAAAAATAAGGAAGCATGCATCCTTGTGATGCACCTAGCTATCGGTTTTCGTCCCAACAACTCGAGAGCGATAAAGAATTGATAGCTGACGAGACAACAAAGCAAGGCAAAGCCTTTCAAGTTGGAACGTTCAACTGGAAATTGCTAGAGGGAGACTGCACTAGAAATAGTCATTGTCTCGTCCGAGTGACCAATGAGTGCGCTTGGATACTAGATTATTTGACATAATTTTTTTTAAAAAAATTGTAATATTTTTTAATGTGATATATGTGAAATAAAAAGTGAGTAATTAAATAAATTTGTAGAAATAATCCACTTTTGTTAATGGTCAATTTTATCCATCAATTCACTTGTAGACAAATTTGAGAGTTCAATCAGGCTTTTCGTAAATTCGAATCCTAATAATTTATGTGCACGTCAATTTAATGCTGATACTAATTTGAAGCCAATCAATTATACTCAAAAACCATAAAATGCGGCGCTGGCTTCCATTTATAAATTAGAATTCCTTGAGAAAGTTGTAGGAAATGCGATGCTAGTTTGGATTTGGTTCCTTTCCAATGAATTCTCTATCTATTTTTCATAGCACATATCTCAATACATTACACGTATTTTCGTTTACTACGAACAGACATGATCATTTTAAATTCGACTAATTTTAATCCTTCAGACATGATTAATTTTTAAATTTTATTAATTATAACCCTTGTTAATAAATGAACGCATATAAGAAATGGAGATAAAATCCACTCGAGAGGAGTCAAGCCTGCGCTAGTCCATGCATCAGGTGATAACTCATAACATCAAGCATCTTTGCTAGCAAGCACGCAGTAACTCATTTTCACAACAACCAATTTGCTGGGGGTGACCCACTTGCCGTCAAGTGAAAAACACACACAAAGATTAAAAAAAAAAAAAAAAAGCCAAATCATGATTTAACGAATAAATTCCGTCCACACTGTGGAGGATGACTTTATTTGTCACACCTTGTTGTGTTTCACGTTGCAACTAACTAAAAGTTAGCGTTTTCCTAATCCTTCTGGGAGAACCCTGTAGTACGTACTTTGTCTTTTTTTTCTTTTCTAGCTAATTCGATCGCTCTCCACTTGTTTTTTTTTTTTTTTTTTTTTGTCGACACAGGGGTCAGGGTGTCCACTTGTTTGTTCCATTGATTATATATACATATATATATATATATATATCGGACGTTAAGTACAGCTGCTAGCTAGTCCGGCAATAGTTGTAGGAATGTGGAGGTGCGGTTGTGGACTCGGAAGAACTTAAACTGTGTTGTAAAGGCTTCAGATTCTCTAATTCGCGGTCCCATGCCAAAATGAGAACATCTGCTGCCAGATGTTTAGCACTTAAAATGTATAACCATCCGCAAATCCAGGGGTTGATATAAATTAACTAACTCGGACTTGTCTTCAAAAAAAAATAATAATAATAATAATTCAGATTTTGACCTAGGATTTACTTATCAGGCCTTACATAATCCTTGCCTTGGTCAATGCTGCTTCCCATACTTCCACCCTACATGTGGTATTGATGATGGTGTCGAGTATTATTATTTAATTAGCCTCACCAGTTTCAGCGTTCCACTTCAGGATGAGACTCTGAGAGAGAGAGAGAGAGAGAGCTCAGTTAGCTATGCTCGTATAAATAGTCTAACCTGCCCGTCGTCAAAAAGATACCATTAATCACATACATACGCCTTCAGGTTCAGGTTTTCTCGATCGCGCAATCATTTGGAAGGAAGTTACCGCGCGAGACCATCTAGGAAGAGATGTCAAAGCAAGCTTACAAGGTATGTTGCTGCTTCCGAAGGAGATTCAAGTTCAGAGAAGCTGAAGCGCCTGATGAGATCAAAGCTTTGTTTGGGAGGTACTCAGAAAATGGTCTGATGACGGTTGATCACCTGCACAAGTTCTTGAAGGAGGTCCAGGGTGAAGAGACGGTCACCATGGAAGAAGCAGAATCTGCAATGGAATCCATCATCAAAGACCTCAAACATCTCCACGTCTTCCACCGCAAAGTTCTCAACCTGGAAGCCTTCTTTCGGTACCTCTTCGGTGATGCTAATTACCCTCTCATCTCCTCCAATAAGGTCAGTATATACCATGAATGACTTCCTTGCTACCTATACCACCTTCTGCTCTGTGTAGTAGCTCATCAGGAAAATGATCGTTGTAGTTTTACGTGCTGCATATATATCTGCTTGCTGTAGCTGTTTTGTTCTCTACAATTATAATCACGAAATGAAATCTAACGTATCCATTAATTATCTGCTACGCACTGTAATCGGCCTGCAGAAACCCATTAGCTGATATAATGATATAATGAATCATGGGGAGGGTTTGGTTGGATGGTAAGGTGGGAAAGCTGTAATTAATAAGACCTTCCACTTACTAAGAAGAAAGAAAAAAAAAGAATCGGAGCGAGTCAGGCTGAGCAGTGTCTCCTTTCCGCTATTGACTGACGGATTCCAGGACCTGTCAAAAGTAGAATTCCAATCTTCCTTGAGTGTCTGAGGGTTCTTCATTAACTGTTAGGCTCTCGTATTTTGGTTGGTTACCTTTTTTTTTTTTTTTTTTTTGTTGATGGAGTGGGTGTCCGGGTCCATTCTTACGGGACCCGATTAATCCCACTCCGGCCCGAGAGAAAAGGCCCTATCCCCCTGAATACGTTAATCACGGGATTCGAACCCTTGCAGACACTAAACATCAGCTTCTAAGGAGACTTGTTGAGACCAATCAAGCTGCCCATGAGGGGCGAATCACAATTGTAGCAAATTGGTGGGAGGCAAAATTAGCACCCTTGCCTCCCACCCCACCAAAGCCTTAAAGGCTTGGTGGTGGCCATCAGCCACCGTCAGCCTAAGCTGATGGTTGTATTTTGGTTGGTTACTTAATTTCGCTTTTTCCAGAATGCAATTGGACCATTGCCCCCTATTGCTTGCAGATTGGATTAAGCATGTGAGTTAAAAAAAAAAAAGAAAAAAGAAGCTTGAGTCATACGCATAGGATTTTCCATAAAGTAGTATTCAAGAACACTCAACCGACAAGAGGATTCACAACGTTAATTAGTTAAATTAGAAAAAGAAAACAATGTGGGATCAACAATGATTGTTCTGAAACTTGGTTACTTTATAGATTTATTATAAGTCTCTTATAACTTTATATATATATATTTTTTGAATATTGTCTCATATAATAACTTTACTACATCACTGTCCACCGACAATTGTTTTGAGAAAACAAAGGGTAAAAAACAAAAAAATCCTCTGTGGTAAATCTATTATACAGAAAAACCTCCCGTGGTTTCAAAACGTATAACACGACATCTCATGTTTTGAACTAAATTGTAAATATGACGGAATCCGTTAAATTTAATGGAAATGACTTATTGGAACTTAAAAAAATTTTATACTTAAATTTTTAACAAATATACTTGTTCTACCCCTTAATTCTCAATTTTCTTTCTCTATAGAATAAACAAATGATTTTATTGAGTTGTCTTTTGCTTAATTATATCAGGTCATTTTTGTCATTTCGTCCATTTCCGTTAAGTATAACGGATTCCGTCACATTTACAATTTAGTTCAAAGTATGAGGTCTCGTGTTGTACGTTTTGAAACTACGGAAGATTTTTCCGTATATTAGATTTACCGAGGGAGCTTTTTTTTTTTTACCCAAAAACAAATAACCATTGGTTCAAACGCAAATAGTTCCTCCATAATTTAAATTGTTTTATGGTGTCTGCAGTTTTTGGATAATTTGTTGGACAATTGGACCCATTGCAGTAGGATCAGTCTGTTACACGAATTCTAGGCCCATAATTTTTAGTTTCTGCATACATTATGTGGACCAACCCAAAAAAAAATGAAAAAGAAGGCTTTGCGGCGCTCTATGTTCCTCCTCCTAGGCCGATATTCGGCTCTAGATCAATCGTTTTTTACAGACCATCTTTTGTTCCCATTGCTGGAATCAAAAAGAAAAAATTAACAAAAAAAAAAAAACTATTCACTTGAATCAAAAAGAAAAATAAAAAAACTATTGCAAATTTTGTTATGATTTCAAACATTAAAAAAAACACTGTTGGTATCGTAACTGGCCGAGTCCAACTGACCGTACCAAATGATCTATGTATGGTCTAGCTCTCCTCATTCTTCAGCCGTTCTTAACAATTTGGCAAATGCAAATTTCTTACTATTACTCAACGCTCTGAGAATGCGAATTCGAATGTCGATTCCAGCATCAGGTCACACAATCGTACGAAAGACAGAGCATGAATTCGTAATTCGAAGATGTCCTCTGAAATCTGAAAAGAAGCGACGGTCCATTTTGTATTCAACCCATCTGCATACATTTTTCTTTTTCGATAGTCCTTGCCTTGGTATCCATTAATAAAGAGCTACTACAACA